>NC_063191.1:0-180000 GCF_017589495.1 Alosa alosa
CGATGGTCAGTGGCAGGTGTTGGATGTCCTGGGTCAGTAATGTCATACTCATCCACTGCATCAGTCTCCATTAGATCAACCTCTCTTGCAGCACTGATGTCATTTTCATCTGCCAAGCTATTTATTCCATCCCCAGAAGCTTGTGTTTCATTAGTTATGGTTATGTCCTTGTACTCTGAATGCATCTCTTTCAGTTTTGATAAAGCATGTAATACTTTCGTCATGTCAACCGTTTGAAACTGGTAATGCCCTGTATAGTTCATTCTTCTTTTTAACTTCACTTTTAAAAGTTGCGACTGGCTACTAGGTCTAGGCAAAGCGATGAATGTTGCCTCTATTTGTGAAGCGACACAGACAATTCCACCATGTATTAATTTCTGCTGGCCTTTGGGAAGACTGATTATTTTTGTAAATGGTATGTACCGTGCTATGATGTGCCTTTCAAGTATATTAAGATTACTGAGCTCTGGAGGAATTGGTGATAGCTCTAACATATTGTTTACAGCAATGGCCGGCATTTTCCCCATCTTCAAGTTTTCATGACAGCTGTAACAAATCCACTCTGTCTTTTCATCTGGTGCACAACATGATTCAAGTGCACTGCTCGCTGCATGTATGTACATATTTGCCTGTTAAGCATTGATCAACCATGGCTTAATTCTTTTTATAACATTCATGATTGCACTCTTTTACCTGATTATAAAACAAAGCTCTGTGACACACAGTGCAAACAAAAGTAGGGCCGTTCTGTACATCCATTCGAAAAGATGCAATGGCATCATGCAAAATGGTGCTTTCTGTTGGTGTTGACTGTTGTTCAACCTCATGCTCTGATTGATGTCCAGACAGGCGTGTAAGATTCCGATATTTACGCCGTATATGTAAAGCAAAACGCATTTTGTGAATAATTCTCTGAAAACTGTTATTTAGGCCCCACCTGCATTCTTCTTTTTTTGTAGAGAACGATAATGCCTGAATAAAGGGTCATTTCTGTATCTGTCAGTGAAGGTTTCCTTTTTTTTTGCCTGTATGTTGGATCATTTGCATAGTGATGTTTCATGGTCAACTTCTGTCTTGAACGATACGTTGGATTATTATATAATGTCATATAATGATTGTCAAAGTTTTTTTTTTTTCCCGTCATCTACTTCCTGAATTTTTGGTCAACGAGACCCGGGACACCGAACCACCGGTGCACATGAAATTTGGTGTGTTTGTAGCCCCACTAGACTTTTACGGAAAATTTTTGTTTCGTCCCCGGGGGACGCCAAGTTTCGTAGAATTTCATCCATGGGGGGGGTCTAAAAAAATGTAGGTTATGTGTACGTTTAGTGACTGTACACTCATTGGCCTGTAGATGGCGGTGCACACATTTACACATGCACACACACAGGCACGCACATACATACACATCGGTATTAGAACGGCCGATACATAATTACAAATTCAGTAGAATTAAAAGAAAGCCAAAATAAATATTCATCATCATCATCATGGCTGCATTCCAGTATTGGCGATAAGTAGTCGTTTGTCCACTAGATGGCGGTTGCAGTGAGACGTAATTTTGTTGGAAGTTAAAAGTGGGTTGGGAAAACAATGGACGCTTCCTACAAGGACTGTAGTTTACCGCAGAGAACATCTAATAAGGATAGGACGATGTTCACATGAAATGTAATTCCCATTTCTTCTTGAAGCCGAAATAAATCTGAGAATGTTTATCGGACATGCTTGGTTTTTACTGCAGGTACGTTAATCTTATAATATCAATAAGGACCTAGGTACAATAATGTTACCGTTAGCGTTGGTTGAGTGATGGAGGCCAATTTGATTGCATTTGTAGAAAACTATAAATGCGGTTATACCAAGCAAATTGATAGCAGCACTGTAATTGTATCTTTCGACTGTCATTTGTTACACATGCTACAAAAATCATTCTGTGCAATGGAAGATTTACCAACGTTACACCGGTCTGATACAGTTTTGCCTATACATGCGTGAGACTGAGACGCCTGTTTATTTGTTTTAAGTGCGTGCAGGGTGTGAGAGGGGAATCGATATGCTTTCATTCCAGCTTGGTAGTTGTAGTCTGTGAGATTAAAAAGCATGTGTGTGCAGTATCCAAACAATGACACCTTCATTTCATTATGGCTGCTTTAGCAACACACCTTAAGCTACTGTGTAGCGGGTCCCATTTAGAAGTGGCTACTTCATTCACGCTTTCCTTGACTCATGGAGCTGCGTGAATTTTATTACAACTTTTCGCTCCTTTGGTTTCCAAAGGAGATTTTATTTGTGTCGCCAGCATAGCCTATTGACAATTTATGTTGTAAATAGGCCTACCTGTAGCTTAGGGAAGCTAACAGCTTTCTATTAGGATCAAGTTTGTCTAGTTTTGTCATAACTCCCTGATGCATTTTTGCATTTAGAATAGCCAGAGCGTGGATATCTCAATCGGAAAATTAAACAATATCGGGCGCCTATGGACTAGGCTGGGTGAACCCAGCCTGATCTGCCCGCTATTTAAGTGTGCTTGCAAGCACACTTATTGTTCTTCTTAAGTTTTATTAGGGGTCCGAGCAGCGTAGCTGCAGGACCCCTATTGTTTCTGTACCGTTCATTTTTGGCCAAAATTCTGTAAAAGTCATACTGCAGCCTAAACCGTAACTCCAAAACTCTTCAAATTTTCAGGTAGGGTTACCAGTACCCCCCTCTGTCCATAACCCAAAATTTGGGGTACTGCACCCAAAGGTGGCGCTGTTGGAAAAATAAGTTAATTATGCTAATTTCTCCTTACCAGATTGACCTAGACTCAAAATTCTTTCATCATATTAATCTCTACATTTAGATGCATCTTTTTCACCCTGGTCTTATGCTCTAAAATTTTTTACTTTTGCCACAATTTCAGAGAAAAGCCAAACATCATAAAAGGTTTCACAGACTTCAAAAATTATCAAATCTTCACCAAAATTCTCACAGACAATGTTTAGACAAAGCCTCACAAAAGTTATCAAAAGAATTTGGATATGTTGTTCCATTTCAGAGATATAGACCAATAAAGTTCGACCACTCAGCCCATTTCTCCTATATCACCTATATTCCTATATGAGTAATTTTTTTTCCCTTGGAGAACAACCATACAACCATCATTATGTGGATACCATTAACAGTGCACATTTTCAGATCTGTACTCTTTTTTCTAAAGCCCTTAATTCTATTGTCAAATGTATGCTAGGAATTTTCTTGATTTTGTGTGTTTGCCAACACACATTTTCACCATGTGAATGTGACTGCCAAATATTTAGGATTGTCAGTGGCTCAGTGGGATAATGCCTAGTGCTGGTGTTTGTTAGGTTGAGAGTTCAAATCCCCGGTAGTGCTTTAGGCTCTAGCTCAAATACAATTGGTTATTGAAGATTCACACCATTGAACAGCACCTGAATGACATCAGGCAATCAACATACACAGTCATTAGTTGCCAAGAATCAGAATGCAGAGACACTCTGACATTTAGGGGAACTTCTTTGTTTACTATTTTTCCTTCATCATTAAGTCTATCATATTTATATTTCATCCATTAGTGTTCTTCTCTACAAATGTCTAATTGCCCCAGAATTTCAAAAAGTTTTCAGGTGTACTCTTTTAGGGAAGCCCTTCATTTTATTGTCAAATGTATGGTTGGAGTTTTTCTTGTTGTGTGTTTACCAATACACATTTTCACCATGTGAATGTGACTGGCCAACATGTAGGATTGACAGTGGCTCAGTGTGATAATGCCTTGTACTGGTGATCCTTAGGTTGAGAGTTCAAATCCCACGTGAAGCATTAGTGTTTGAATGCTGTTGGGTTGTGGATGTTCGCATACTACAATAGAATGCTGTTGGGTTGTGGAGGTTAACGCACTATAACATTACAGCTACTTGTCAATATGGACTTGTAGTGCAAGGCAAGTATAACTGTATAATTATAGGCTGTTTATCTTATTGACTCCGGCACAGCTGTAGCTGTAGCCTTTAATTATTTGTTATTCTTATAATATTTGTAATTTCTTATACATATTTAGTTGGCTCTTCCACTTGACAGAACAACTCTGTATCGGTTAAGGATGTCACGCATGAAACAATGCTGCAGAAACACGAAAATACGACTTTGAGTTTAGTAGGCTATAATTTTCAGTTCCTGTTTATCTATTGCACGATGGGTAATAATTTAAAGGAATCGTGTTGCAGTCTTGTAAATAGTGACCCTGCAAGATCCCTAGTCATTGCAAAATCATAGGCTGTGACTTAAAAATCTACTACTTGTCTTTAGATGTGAGAGGGTCCGAGACTGTAGTCTTTCAAAAATCTTTTCCAAATCTTTGCAAATCTTTCCAAAGTCTGTCAGTGTAAGGAGGGCTTGAGGTGAAAGTGCTGTGGAGAAATTGCTCTGCCACCTAACCACACCCAGTTTACCTGCTGGGAAACCCTGTAGCTCCGGAGCAGGGGCTCAGACCAGGATAAATTGTTTGCTCGCCCTCAGTTCACTCTTTTGTTCATCTCAACCCAGCACTCCAGTGTGTCCTGCTCTGTGTGCGTCTTTGAGTTAACGTAAGTCATCACTTTAATGACCCTCACTATGACTTTTGTGATGTTTATCAGTTTGTAGAGTAGCTCTGCCATCATGTGTACACACTACACACATTTACCATGTTGTTAGTCGCTTTGGTTAAAAAGCGTCAGCCAAATGTAATGTAATGTAATGTAATGTAATGTGTAAAGTTAACGTCTCTCTTTGTTGGTTTGGTGTGTTGGAGTCCCATGTGAGAGATGATTAGGTGATGTTGGTTGACTTGGGATGTCAAGTATTGTTTAGTTGTACCTTATATGATTTCAGTTTATTGTTCAAATGTCAATTGGTTTGTTTGTGAGTTGGGATCTGTACTGATTTACCCCATTTCACTGATTACTCCATTTTCTGTTTGTTTCCTCTTTGATGCAGCACACATACAAGTAAAGAACAAAAGAAAAGATGAATTGAAACTCAAATAAAGTTAACTTGTGTTGCACCGAAACCTGCCATCTCCGTGTCATCACTCCATACCATTGAGCCTTCTGACCGAGGCTCTGCCTGCTCGCCACACACTCACTCTACCTCGACCCACATCGCCCCCTACAGTTCCTTCAGTTGGGTTGTGGAGGTTAACATACTAGAATAGAATACTGTTAAGAATACTGTTGGGTTGTGGAGGTTAGCACACTATAACGTTACAGCTACTTGTCAGGACTTGTCGTGCAAGGCAAGTATAACTGCATAATTATAGGCTGTTCATCTTATTGACTCCAACACAGAACCCACCCCCACCCCCCTTCACCTACCACCACAAATACAATTCCATTCTGTGGGAAACACTGCCTTCCATAATCAGACCCTTCATCTTATCCATGACAAATGCATAGTCCTGTAGAATAGAGTATTGTTAGAATACTATTGAGTTGTGGAGATTAGCGCACTAGAATACTACTGTTAGAATACTGTTGGGTTGTGGAGGTTAGCACACTAGAATATTATTAGGTTGTGGAGGTTAGCACACTATAACGTTACAGCACAGGGTAATCCCTGTGTAATCTCAAAAGTTTTGAACCACAAAGTGAAGGTTTTATCCAGATCAAAACCAAGAATAGATTATATGATCTAATCCAATTTCAGGATCCTTGTTTCCCTTTGAACAAGCTTTTTTCAAGATTTGATCCAATCCGTTAGCCGAAATCCGGTAACTAAAATCTGATAACCGAAATCCGATCACGTTTCTTTTGAACAATTGGGCCCAAACAAAGCATATGTAAAACTAAAAAGCTATGCTACCTCATGTTTGTTTTGCTCGGACCCCGTAAATCACCGCTTGCGGTTATATTTATTATTATTTTTCCCGTCTCCCTAATTTTTTGTCAGCTCTAGCGCCTAGGCCCTTTGAGACAGAGACACCGTTCCAACTTTAAAACGTCCGGTCAGTACCGGTGTAAGTTGGTCGCGAAGATGATGTCAGGTGGGCGTGTCGTTCGTCCGCCATATTGGATTGAACAGAAAGCGAAACTAAATTTTCACAGGTCACAAATTTGGTCCAAACGCCACGAAACTTGACGTACATTATCCTTGGACCAAGCCTCACAAAAGTTACCGGAAGGATTTTCGAAAGCGTTTGCCCGTCACAGCCAAACGAAATCGGCGGCGAAGCTCCGAAACAGGAAGTCGTCCATATCTCAGGAACACTGTCACATATCGATACCAAATTTTGTATATGAACTGGGGACTCCAATGTGAGGGTGCATAAGCTAAAAAAAAAAAAGAAATATTCTAAAAGTTTCCATCATTTGGCAAACCACCCATCCATTTTTGGTAACTATCACCTTTCACATTTGCAGTTGTACTGCTATCACAATGCCTTCCAAGTATGCACAATCTCTCTGGGGAGCCACAATGTCTCTAGGTAGCCTTGCCCAATCATGAAATCCTTGCTCTGCCATGGGATAGTATGGACTTACGAACTGAAATAGCAAGGAGAACAGTAGCTATATATAGCTTACATAATAGAGTTGTTTTCACATTGACTGTATTCAAATAAAATTTTCCTTATTATTAAATGTCATAATGGGAGAGTTTATTAAAAATGTTACAAGTATGCAAATTCATATATTTACGGGAAATGAGGTTTTACTGGGTTGTTTTGTTGTAAAGACATGCAAGGCATTCTGGACCATGTAATAGACAAACAGTGGTCGGCAGCGTTGATTTTTTTTTTAACTTGATTTCCTGTATTAATATGAATAGGTGTTTCTGTAAACCTAGAAACAATAAACAGCTATCTCTGTTACAAAAACGAGCTGGTAATCGCTCGTTGAAGAGGGAACTATGATAAAAAAGATTGTTTTCCTAAAAGCATGGAGTTGACGAAAGAATAAACAAGCAATGTCACGTTAATGTTAAATAGCCTACCTATCTGAACGCTAGGTGGCAACGTATTACATTTCACTAGTGTAGCCTACTTGAAATACGGTGTGAGATTCACAAGTAAGGAAGGTGCAAATATTATGTAATTTATCATGGGAAATTATTGGAAATGTTATTTCTTGTTTATTCTTGCAAACCACACACATCCATTCGGAATCACACGTACACATTTAATACTGAAAGACTATCATTTCGTTTATTTGATGTCGCCTAGCAACACAGCCTTCAGAGCAAAGATTCTAGAACAGTGCTTCAGAGAGACACGTTTTGAGTTTGTGGCCAAGAACCTAAAATATCGGTTTCCATGTGCTGGATGGTGTCGCCCTTTATGAAAGTAAGTGTTTTATACAGTTAACGTTACAGACATAATGAGTCATGTTGTAGTGGTCAACATAAATGTGCCCCTTCTGTTATTAGAATGCTAGCCGGAGAAGCATGCTAAGCAGAGATTTAGTATCATTAATTTCTTGTGTGGCTAGCTATAGGGAGGAGATGTATGTTGCTAATTGGGATTTATGTTGTTTAGCGTAATGCCATGGTCATTTGATATGAGATGCTTGCACTCGTAACTTCGTCACGTGTAACTTTAGGACTGCTATTTTTTTTTACTAACAGTAATTCACGAAGCACTTTAGCCCTAAAAGTACAGTAGCACCTACGTCTGTGACAGCTTAAGGGAACTTGCATTGTAGGCATAACTAAGGGATGCAATAACACCACCAACAACCAAAACTAGCCTACTCATTGTCAACATGTACATGAAATGTAACGTTTCATGTGAATCAAATTAAAATGTTTTCTTTGCAAACGTAGGCATAGGCATGTGGTGACAGATTAATTTAATAATGCTGCTGTGTGAATCACGGTAAGCGCGAATGAAGTGGCCACTTCTTAATGGGACCCACTGTATGGAAGTGGGCTAAGTAAAATAGAGATGTTTTAAATAAGATAAGGTTAATCAGAATTCTACGATATGCCCGCTTGACAACGGCAGAGATAGAACTGGCCTTTGGCCATAGCAACCATCCATTTAGAACGACTGGCCTTCATAGCAACCAAAGATCTGAGCTGTGTTGCAATGTGAGGCAAAGTATAGAAAGGTGATGAAACATACAGAGACAGGTCAAGAAATATAGTGCAATGTAGACAGTAGTATACAGTTGATTTACAGACGGTGGTTTAGAGTAATATGATATAATCACTGGTGAAGAGAGCTCAGCGCCGCCTGTACTTCCTGCGGAAACTCAGGCGAGCAAGTGCTCCACCAGCCATCATGACCGCATTCTACCGAGGCACCATTGAGAGCGTCCTCTCCAGCTGTATCGCTGTGTGGGGCGGAAGCTGCACTGAATACAACAGGAAAGCCCTGCAGCGCATAGTGAACACAGCTGGAAGGATCATTGGTGCTTCACTCCCTCCCTGAAGGACATTTACACCTCCCACCTCACCCCCAGGCGACCAAAATTGTGAGTGATGCAAGTCACCCGGCCACAATCTGTTTGATCTACTGCCCTCTGGGAAGAGGTACAGAAGCCTGCGCCTCCCAAGCACTACCAGACTCACCAACAGCTTCATACACCAAGCTGTAAGGATGCTGAACTCTCTCCCTCCTCTCCCCCCTCCACCCTCAGCTACATAACATCCTGGACATTGGACCCACAATGGCCGCATAATGGCCCAAATGGACCCACAATGGCCTGCACTACTCCACTTGCACACTTGAACACTTGCACACTTGTACACTTTACAACTTGGTGTTGTTGTCCTGAAAACACAACACTTCTGCTGCTCTTACATAACTTGCACCACTATGCCACTTTCTTTATTACTCAGGTCAAACAGAACTACCCAAGCCTCTTATTGGCCTGACTTTGCACTAGTTTTTTATTGACTGTCTATGCACAATTTCATTACATTACATTTTCATTATTATATGTGCCCTCTTATTTACTTACTTTTTTGTTTACTTGAATGTTATGTTTGTCTGTGGACTTAAAATTGGTAAAATATGTCTTGTCTTCACCGTGGGATAGTGAGAAACGTAATTTCGATCTCTTTGTATGTCTGGAACATGTGAAGAAATTGACAATAAAGCTGACTTTGATATGAAGTATTCCTTTATTCTGAGATAGGCTACATCAATAGGCTCTCAAAACAACCCCAGGCTCACAAAACAATCCCAAACAGACATAAGGTCTTTATAGAGCAAATCCATATAGATTATTTGTCAAATAAACCAGTAAAACATAATTTGTAGGATGGAATATATAACATTCACACTCATAGCTCATATATTTTTTTAAATAAATCAGTGAAAAAGTATCCTGACAAACAAGCAGCTTTTTAATGCCTTGGTCATATTTCATAATTTCAATTCCTCTGTAGGTTACCTGATAGGCCAGTTTGAGAGGCGCAAGACGCGTGACATTATTTATTTTTTGCAGCCAATCACTGCTGTCATTTTATTTTATTGAGTTGATCTCAGTCATAGAAGCTAAATTCGAAGGCAGGCCAAAGGTAAAATCCAACGAATCGCATTCAACCCAGCAAGGCAATAGTAGAATAGAGCTTTTGAGGTATTGCCACTGCTCCAACACTGAAAGGCACTGTTAGAATGCTTGGATCAAGCCAGGTTCAGCATAGCGTATATCACTGTCTGCTCACGTTGGTGACCGGACCAGGGCAAGCACACTTTGGTTTATTACAATAATTAGTGGGCCCAAAAATGAAATGTTGCTAAGCAAAGAATTAAAACTAATTAATTAGAATATGCTTGACACCCAATAAATAACAAGCTGGCTGTCAAAAGTACAAAATGACAATTTTCACCTTCACACACAATATTTAGTTCAGTTTAATTATTAAATTATGAAACTATCCTCAATTTTATCTTAATGCGTATTTTGTTTATCAGTGGCAATTGTGAATATGGCACTGGAACTGCTAGGTAGAGGTAACACTAGATGACACTGATGAAGAATGAGAGGAAGCTCTTGAGATGATCAGTTTTATGCAGAACTAGGATGGAATCTCGAAGTCCTCACACAGCCCAGGTTCAGTCTTGTAGCACAGCCCAGGTCTAAAAGTAGGTATCCAACAGCAAAGACAACTTTGACAGATATTATTAAAATATATAAACGTTTGACAGGTATGTATAGTTCACGGTAATAGTTCTCTATGCTAATAGTTCACAGGTAGTTCTCAGCATAGTTCAGAGTCTTTATAGAGTATGTGCTGTCAGAAAGTGGTCAATTCTTGTCGGAAATATGTTTGCAGGTATGTTATGTTCTGTTGGTTCAGAGTCTCAATATGATTCAGAGTAGTATTCAGAGTATGTGTAGCCAGGTATGTGTGATAAGAAAGTGGTCAATTCTTGTCAGAAATATGTTTGCAGGTACGTTCAGAGTGGGATTCAGAGTCTCAATATGATGATATGATTCAAAGGGGGTTTCAATCTCAAAAGAGTTCAGTAAATCAATCAAATCTCAATCAATCTCAAAATGAGTCAGAGTATAGTATGTGCAGTCAGATATGTTCTCAGGAAGTGTTAGGTTCTTGTCGTAGATATGTTTGCAGGTAGGCGTTAGTGGGATATGAGTGCAGTGCAGTGCAGTGTGTGCAGAGGATGACAGGCACAGTGTCACATGTAACAGGCAGACACGACTGACAGGGCTGGTCTGGAACAAGCCTAAAAGGCAAACAAAAAAATACACACGGCAACATTGCTGCTTTCTTGGTTCTATCAATTTCAGCAATAGGTTGGTTTTAGTGATGTAGGATGAATTAAGTGGAGTGAGCAAAGAAAACTAATACAAAATTCAGCACAGCTGTATATTATGCAGAGCAGGAGCAGATTTTGTAGGCAGCTGATCATTAGATTGTCGTCACCTTTTATGGGTTAAAGAAAATCCCAGGACTTATGTGATGGTTGATTGTTATGGTTATATGATATGATGGTTGCTTTTAATAAAAAGAAAAAGTTTGGACACATTTGTAGTTGTTAATGCTGATATGGTAGGCACTTAAGAATATGGAGGACTGAGCATTCTGACATCAAGACAAGCAACCTGCAAATCAACTAGTTTAACTAGCTTGCTAGTTCTGTCATTCAAATTGCCTCCATAGGTTACAATAAGTCTACACACACCAAATCAGTGAAGTAGCTATTTTTCTTCCCCATCAAGTAAAACACAATTTACATGTTTGTGTAAGCAAAAAAAAAGTGTAAGCAAGCAGCATAGCAGTAAAAAATAATAAAAAGACCTTAAAAGTCTGCAGCACAGCAAGGGAAGAAAGGATGGGAGATGGGAGTCTTGATGCAGTGTTTCTGTGGCAAAGACTTGAGATGCAGTGTTTCTGTGGCAAAGACTGTCGCAGCACAAGGGAAGGTGGAGATGGAGGGAGTCTTTAAAAAGACAATTGCTTTCTGTTGTGAATAAAGAAAATTGTGTGAAACCTTGACCACTGCTATAACATTACAATGCAACACAATTATGTTAAATTAACAAAATGCAGCACAACCTCTCATCTGTGTGACCAAGTAGTACCTTTAGGTTAAATAGCATAACATGTACTCGACACAAATATTAGGGGCACACTTAGAAATAAGTCTGTAACATTATAATCAGAAAAGAATTGGGCCAGTATGTTGATAGGCTGAGAATTTCTAGATAAGTCTATTATTTTTCCGCCACCATAAAGTTAGAAAATATGTGATAGCATTGGATTCAGGGTAGATTTTTGTGTTATATCCACCTGTTGTTCATTACCCATATGCCTATGGAGGTTCATATTACGGGCATGTTGGCCAAATCTAGCCGGCCTTAGGTCATGTAACGTTAACGTCCTAGTTCAAGGCATACCGTCAAACGCTTCCGTGTGGCGTTAACGTTAACCCTTTCATTACGGTCGTGGTTTTGCATTGTGGCCCCGACCTTTCTGTGTTGCCGCAGTGTTTTAGCATAAACTATTGATAGTTTCCAAATGTCAGACTTCACAAGTCAACTACACTACTACCTGACCAACTGTGGGGCATAGTTCATAGACGTTGTTTTTCACAACACATACATCGAATAAAAGGGATAATGAATGTCACACAAAATACATGTCTAGTTAAAGTAGCGCTAGATAATAGCTAGACCGGTTAGTTGGTTAGTTAGCTGCCAAACTTCATTCCAAGACAACGTAACGTTAGGAAGCAATGTAGCTACGTTTCCATAATTTCCAAATGGCAGACTTCACCAGTTAACTATAACGTTACTACTAACGTTACCCGACGAATTGTCGGACATAATTCATAGACGTTGTTTATGTAATAATTAATGTCACACAAAGTACATGTCTATTTAAAGTAAATAATAGCTAGACATAACGTTAGTTAGCCACGTTAGCAGCCAAACTTTACCTCAGATAGCGAGCAATGTAGCATAGCTGCTAGAAGTCCTAACTTCTACGTTTTGATAATTTCCAAATGACAGACGTTGAGTCAGCTAACGTTATGATACTACCCTACAAATTGTCGGAAACAATTCCTAAACATTGTTTTTGACAACATATACGTTGAATAAAAGTGATGTGATTAGAGTAATTAGCGTGGTCGTTAAGGTTAAAGGTAGCTAGTGCTAGCTCGAAAGTTAATGTTAACGTTAGCTAGTCGCGTACCATGTTCATTTAAGCTATCGATACAAAGAACGCTGTTAACCTTACCAAAATACCTCTAGTGTTAACGTTAAGAGAATAAAACTTACTTTTGTGGTAATGTGTAAAGTCCCGCTAACTTCAGGGCGAAGTTTTTGAAGGCTCCAAAACTTGACAGAGGCGACGAGACCACTCAGTCAGCTCAGGTACAACGAGAGTGAAGCTAGTGGAGTAGACGAGGGATTGATTCCGAGTCAAAGTAAAGGTGTCAAGCGCGAGACTAAGCAACGTCATTGACTGAAGAGCATGGGCAGGTTTGGTGAAGTCAGGTCACTTAATGCACAACAGAGTTGATCCAAAATGCTTTAAAATAAACAAAATAGTAAAAATAAACAATAATAATATCAATAATAATGGGATTAAAATAAAGTAAAACAAAAATAAAACAATTGTCAGCAATCAAAATGATGGTGGTTTAAATAGACAAAAAGAAAATGATATAGGCCTAGGGTATTAATCAAATCAAATTGAAGGCTGGGCAGTTAAAATAAACGAGGAACATTATCAAAGAATATTAAAGGCTAAGGAAAAAAGTGTAATCACACTTCTTAGTTCCAGTGAGTAATCTAGCAGCAGCATTCTAGATCTAGAGTTGAGCAAACCAAAATAAAGTGAGGTACAATAGTCAAGTCAAGTCAAGTCGGCTTTTATTGTCAATTTCTTTACATGCACTGGTCATACAAAGAATTGAAATTTCGTTTCTTACTTTCCCATGCAGACATAGACATGCTTTAAATACAGACATAGACATACTATAGACATAGCCATAGACAATAAACATTAAATTAAAGTGCAAGACTGAAATATAGAACATGTATGTATCAAAATAGAAATATAGGACATATATATAAAAAAAATAGAGGTAGAGTAGTCAAGTCTAAATGCATGTAATGAATGCGACCAGAGAGGGTTTAAAGCAGAGCAAAATATTGCACTTGATGCAAACACTCCAGCAGACAGTTTGGAAGTGAACATACAGTGGGTCCCCGTTAAGTTTGGACGGGTTCCTTCATGAATCACGCACCCCATTTTCTCAGCAGAAATGGCACAAACTGCAGTTGACACAAACAACCACAAGGTGTCACTTGGGTGCCACTACTATTTTGATGCGACTGACTTACTGCTTCCATGACGAGCCGGGGAACGGAACTTAAATTGATCACGGTAGTTTGCTTACACTTGACAAAACATTCTAATATGAAAATGTAGATGCAATTGTTGTAAAATGGTGCAGCTTCTTTAAGAAAGCACCGTGTGCAGGGATGGAGAGAGAGAAAGCGAGAGGGGATAGGCCTACAGTATGTGTGTTAGAACTTAGCGTGTAGAAAAAGTACGTGCTGTTGAGACTGGAGCGAAGTCATATTCAAAATAATGCAAAAAAAAAGCAATTATCCTCATTCATTGCAACCAAAGCATGCCTGCTTGCCGACGCTCAAACTAAAAAATATATCAAAGCACCTTTTGGCGCTTGAATGTATACCTAAAAATTTTAAACAGCTGGACAAATGATTTAGCTAATTGATTATATAACCTGTACACCAGCAATTGTTGAACATTTACCTGTACAAAGTACATTGACAGTAGCCCAGCCTAACAGCATGTTGTAGGCCTACTGTAGAAATTTCTCTTAAATTGCAACCAAGAACATGCCTGCTTGCCAACGTTCAAACGCATTAAATCTAAAAAAGATAATAAAACAACAAGAGGGTTGAGTCTGAATGACACTGAGTTTTTTAGACACTGAGTTTTTGGAGTTAAGAAATATTTTCAGAAAAAAAAAGGTGATTCTTCAATCTCCTTCACTGACGCCTATGGAAAAGGCTTAACGTCCCAAAACAACGATCAATGATCATCAAATTTCTCTCTCACATTGCTCCTCATAACCATCTATAAAAAAGTGTTTTTTCTTTTCTTTTTGAGCACATCTGAATCCCAGGACATAACGCACTGGACGTTATAATAGGCTCGAGATATAATTCCAAAGGGGGCACTGCACTTAAAACTTAAAAAGATGAAGCTTTCCGAACTTTGAAATTGCGATCAGTGACTGGCATCGGGTGAACGAAGCTTTTTGAAGTTGAACAGGCTATTAAAACTATTTGCGCACCTCCATGTCACAGGAGAGACTGGGCTCTCCCTTCTATGAAAAAGACGTTAGGCTACCTGCAAACTGGCCTATGATTTCATTGCTGAGTTTGCGGCAAAGCAAGAAAATGATTTTTTTCCTGAGTCAGGATATGGCGAGTCAGTGTCATTTATTTGTCCAATGTTAGCCTATAGATACAGACCAGTACATCTTATCAATAGTTTGAATGTCGTGTGTGTTTCTGCTCATTGACAAATACCGTTCAGCACAATGATTCATGCCCAATTAATTCCCCCTGTTAAAGTGTTCGCCTTTGTTACACTATTTGGTTTCGTGATGTAGCCTATGATAAACACCATATGGCAAAATATGTGACTCAGCTAATGTTATAGGCTATACAATTGAATTTCCCCTCTTAAAGGCAAGCTGGTGTAGCTTATTAGACTAGGCTACTATTAAAATACACCGACGGTAGCCTTGGCTATGTGTAAAGTAAGCTATCGCATGATTTCATGCACGTAAGTGAAAAGGGCCTTGCATCTGTCAAGTTTGCACAGGGCCTCGCATCCCCTTGCGACGGCCCTGCAGCTCCTCCTAAGACAGCGAGGAAAAAGTTAAAATACGATAAACCCGGGAAAAGTTGACAGGTTTGTTTCGGTCCCGGTGATTATTTGTGAAATTGTGCAAACGACAGCCTTTTCAAGGCATTTCAAGGAAGGAGTCGTAGCATGCAAGCTCCCAAATTGACCCAGTAGTATCAATAAATTGTTGGGACTGGGGGTCATGCGTTTTTTCTCAATCACTTTGGAGGGTCATAGAAAAAATTCTTGCTGGCGAGGGAGGGTCACGTCTTTTTTGACTAACGCTCCCAAAACTCCTCCGGTAGCCCATTAAATAAATAACGAACAGTCCCTAATTGATTAATAGCCTAGGTCTACACCAGCAATTGTTGAACATTGACCTGTACAGGACATTGACAGTAGCCCAGCCTAACAAGCAAATGTTGCAAAATACATCAAAAGACGCAATTAATCAGAAATAAATAATGTAATCTGCATCGCTTTTATTTAACAAACTGCAAGCAACAAGAGCATTGAGTTCGGGCTGTAAGGCCAAACCAAGAGCAAAGCCTATCTGTTAAGGCAGATAGGCTATATAACGAGCTGTGTGCCTGAAAGGCGATAGATGACGGCTCTGGTCATCCCATACCCTCCCCCCACTTCCTGTAGCCTACCATTATGAAGGCCTGTAGCCTAAAACGACTCGTTGCCGTTTTGTGACATTAAGCTTTTTCACGTTAAGCCCCCCTCCCCCATCCCCTTTCACAAGCAGTGGGGAGCGGGCCTAAAAGTAACACTTTTGGTAGACAAAGGAGGGTTCTCCGCGCTTCTGTCGTTTGGCCACAATCCGTTGCAACCAGGCCAGGACAGATATTTTAGAGAGGAGAGACGCCGGTGCAGCTCAGATGTCTTCTTAATTTTCTTTATTCTTTAGTAAAGGTGCAGAACATTATTAAACTTTGACTAACATTTCGATGTGTCGATGTTTTTGACTAACGAACATCGTAAACGTTAGTCAAAGTTTAATAATGTTCTACACCTTTACTAAAGAATAAAGAAAAATTAAGAAGACATCTGAGCTGCACCGCCGCCTCTCCTCTCTAACACTTTTGGCTTTGGCTAAATATTTCTAAAATCATTTGAGTTTCACTAGTCACATGTTTTAACAAGCAACACTTGTTATTGAACTAATAACAGGCGTGTGTCGAAAATTGACTTTATTTTCCATAACGGAGAAATAACATATGCAGAGTCTAACCAAGGTCAATCTTGCCAAAAAAGCCCTCAAACCTGAAAACACATGAGGCAAAAGTGCAAAACATCACAAAACTAACTAAACTAACACGCAAGATATTTTTGTATTGCAATCATTGTAGCCTACAAGCAGTCGTTTTACTCTCCCGGATGCGCTCATTATAAAGAACGTTTAACGTGTCCCAAAAACAGCTATCAATTAATCACCAAACGTCTTATAAACAAGTATTGCCAGGAGCAACACCTTGCAAAAAAATGATAACAATAGGCCTAGGCCTTTATATGGCTCTGCTCCTGCCTAGATTCGAACTCAGAACTGCCTGAAAGTTGCAGACCTGTTCTGGAAATACGTGCATTAACCCAGTGTTTCTCAAAGTGTGGTCGGGGACCACTGGTGGTCCATAAGCTATCCCAAGTGTTCCATGAGCAGGCGTGGTAAAATATGATATAGATGAGTTGTTTGCAATATTGAACCAACTTGTATGTAAATCCAAACAGTTCTGCAACACTGTCTATGTAAGATATGCCAGTTTAAATCATATGAATCCTCTGACACAATAAGCAAAGTGAAAATACAATAAGCAAGGTGGTTCAGTGAGTAGGCCTATTGTGCTGATATACTGTTGAAGTAGGTCTAATCTATTTTTTTTTAGCTAGGTGGTCCATGCATTTTTTATTGGTTAAGTGGTCCTCCATCTGAAAAAGTTTGAGAAACACTGCATTAACCCACTCGACCGTCAGACAACTCTATCTGCTTCGAGTAGGCCTATTGGGTAGGACTGTAGCCTACACTGGTTGCTGTGGCACAGTCTTGAGTGACCGAATTCGTTTTTCTTTGCCATATGAATGCTGTCATTTTGTTAACATTACTGTTAAGGAGATGCTGAAGGCAAAGTCTATATTTCAACCTCGTTAGTGTAGTAAAAAAAATCAGAACTATTCACAAGGTTTCTGGGCAGCATATTTATGTTCTGTTAGCAAGCAAACTTCTCATGACTACCGACAAAGTAGCCTACTGCCAGCTGACGAAGCTCTCATTTTAAAACATTACTGAGAGACAGACACTGTACAATCAAGAAATCTTGCCACTGAATCCAAAACTATGTTTAACATTATGTACAAGGCTTAGGCTACAGTGGACTAGCATGTTGCATGGGCTGCTAAAAACACAGAGAAACGCACTGAAAACTCGGCCAATCACAGCCCTTGCTGTCGAATGCGCAGTCTGGTTCGACCGTGGAACTCCACAGCGGACTATGCTGCCCCCAAGCGGCTGCAGTTGTACTTACATTTCACCATTCACCATGATCGTGAATGAAGTGTCAATTTTTAACTGGGACCCACTGTATACTTATGAAAGTGTTGTTTAAGAGTTGTACAGTGGGCAGTGCTTCGACTTGGCCAGCTTCACTCACGGTCCGCGTGTGGGATCACGCGACTTTATTTGTATTTTTCCAGTGAGACGCTGCAACAACCCAAACAACCGGTAGATGGCTCAAGTGAGCAGGGTGTCTCGTATAAGGAAAAGGAGCCTGGAAAACCCTACACAGACTTCACTACAGACTTTAGCAGACTGGTTTAGAAATAATTTAATAGCCAGAAATATGCCTGCCCTGCCCTAATAAAGAAATATTTGGTTAACTGCGAGTGAATCCCGTTTGCAGCCATAGAAGAAACGCAGGACAAATTAAACATTCTGGTTTTCTCCGAGTGAAACGATGATAGACAGACATCATTTGGACAAAATATAGAGCGTATTAACCTCCATTGCTCAGCCAAATGCCTTCCTGTTACGTCCTGTTATCACGGAGTTACAGGCGATAAACGATTTTTGATGGTCACAAGTTTACTTCATTAGCGGTTTATTTATTTTTATTATTATTTTATTATTAAAGAGTGTTTTTCATTTAAAGGTTTGACTTCGTGCTTATTCAGTAGAGCAGGGGTCCCCAACCTTTTATGTACCATGGACCGGTTTGATTCCTATTTCTTTTTCACGGACCGGGCGGGGTTCGGGGTTCCATATTCCATATGTGTTGTGCATGCATTAGTTGAAAAGAACTAGCTCCAGTTATGTATGAACAGTGAAGGTAACGATCTCTTGTGAAAAACGTGAACTTGAAGAAGTGAAAATTGAACAATATGAACTATGAATATTGAACAACTTGAAGCTACATCTATAAGTGTGAACATGCTTAACAAAATATGGGAACAAAACATGAGATCTAAACGTGCATTACGAATATAATCAGTGGGAGCCCTGCTTGTTTCCCTGCAACAAGAAGCTTCCATCTGGGGGTGATGGAAGACAGTGACACCCTCAGTGTGTTTGAAATGTGCAGTCGATTGCGCAACCCGGAAACCCGGCCTCGCATAGATACGTGGTGGGAAACGTTTTCAGCGCTTTTACGGCTATCTCGGGATATTCTGCTTTGGTTTTGATCCAAAAACCCGCCAGAGAGGTTTCCTTATACACACTCTTAAGACCACCGTCATTTGCAATTTCGATCAACTGCTCTTCCTCCTGCGCTGACAAGTTAGGACTATTCGGGATATTGACAAATGGGTTGCGGACCCCTCATTGGTTTGCCGTGGATCTTTGGAGGATGGGAAGTAACGCTCAAACTCATTTGAAAGCGCAACAAGCTGCGAGAGAAAGGGCCCTGCCTCAGTCTCTCCCAAAACCCCCACTACTGTTTGGAACATATCAAATACACCCCGGTCCACTCGTCGTCCCCACAAATCAAGCTTGGCTTTAAATGCAGCGACTTTATCTGCCAGTTTAAAGACAGTCGTCATTCTCCCCTGGAGTGACAGGTTGAGGTCATTAAGCAACCCGAATATGTCACACAGGTAAGCGAAGTTTTGACACCCAGTCCTCATCACTAAAATGTGCAGCTAACGGTGACTTTTTTTCTGCTCTCGCGAACTCAAACACTCTGGCCAGTGACCTGCTAAAGATGCTTGTTTTTGTTGCTCATTCTAGCAGTTTAGCTTAACTTCGTGGTGACACTACCGCTCGCCAAGAACTGATCAAGTGAAGTGAGCTGACCTGAGGCTGCGCGCAGCTGAAGGCAATATGTAAAAGTGTTGAAGGCAGGACAGACAGACGTGAAGAAAATAGACCTTGCAAAATGCAAACATGCGTGCAATCAAACAACTGCATATAGGCCTATGCCATGTAAAAACGACATTATTGCGAATTAAATTTAGTTTAGTTTGCATGCATTTTTTTTTAAACTCATGTCGTAGGCTACGGCCCGGTACCGGTACCAAAAGTAATCAAAAATTAATGTTTACTTATGAATATAACTTTTTTGTTAAAGGTCTATTTTCGAATGCAGAACATAACCTTTTGTTTCTGAGAATTTATACATTTATTTGAGTAGTTTTGATCTTTTGAATGACAAGGAATTAGCTTCAAGCTACTGGGGACACAAAGTCAACTGAAAATATACCTTTCCAACCATATCTTTCTATGATGGTTGGTACAGCTTCCCTACAGTCTCAGATAGCCGTCAGCCGTGGCCCACTGGTCGGGGCTCGAACCGGTAACCCTCCGGTTACAAGTCCAGAGTGCTAACCAGTGGGCCACGGCTGCCTGTGACTGAGTTAAGTGATCCAGACTGGATTTGCGATCTCGCATTTATGGTCGACATGACAGGGCATTTGAATGACTTGAATGTGACAATGCAAGGTCGGAACAAACTGGTTACTGACCTCTACGCCAGTGTTCGAGCTTTCCAGGGCAAACTTGGCCTTTGGGAAACACAACTGTCTCAAAGAAACCTTGCACATTTCCCCTCCCTAGCCTTGCAGTCAACTTCTGCTCCTCGCTTGGTCCAGCGTTCCAAGGAGAAGACTGCTGCAACTTGAAAGCCGGTTCTCAGTGTTTACCTCTCCGATCACCGTGAGCGCTGCCGATGTCCCATTTACAGATATCCAGCTGGAGCTTATTGATTTGCAGTGTGACAACCGATTGCAGCAACATTTTAATACAGTGGATCTCGAAATGTTCTACCAGGGCCTTGGGTCCCGTTACCCCAGCCTGACTGCTTTTGCAGCCAAACTCCTCTGTATGTTTGGGACAACTTATCTCTGTGAACAAGCATTTTCCGTTATGAATTTAAACAAAACTGCTCTGAGATCTCGACTTACACACAGCCACCTTAGTCATATCATGAAAGTTTCAATTGTGCAGAAACTAAATCTTGATTTTGGTGAGTTGATTAAGAGCAAGAGATGCCAAATGTCTGGGAAAAGCAACTGAAATGCTCTCTCAAACACACACACACACTCTCTCTCTCTCACACACACACAGTACCATTCTTAGCCAGTTTCTTTTAGTGGTGAGCACAAGTGTTATGGGCATTGTTATGCACATTATTGACTGCAGTTTATTCTTATCAATGTCAGTCCATGAATGAATATTGATCAGTTGTTTACTAATAGGCCTAGAAGTTGCATTTGAAAATGTTACTGTTGTACAGTAGGCTATGTTTGTTTTTTATTTCAGCCACACTGTTTTAAAGTGGTTAGGGCCATTATTCACACCAATTTTGAATAAACCATACTGCAATACAGATTTCATGGTTGCACTTTTTGAACACATGTTCGCCGATGATGTGGCCCTCAGTAACCTATGAAAATGATGATGTGGCCCTCTAGGAAAATGAGTTTGACACCCTTGTTTTGGTCTTTACTAGTTGTTGTTCTATGCGGTCATTTCCAAGAGGTTCATACTAGGCCAAGGGCGACATCTGTTGGTGAAACTGCAATTAGAAAAAAAACTAAGAAATTCTGAATATTTGTTATTCCTTTGGTGGTGGTGGTTGGTTGGGGGTTTGTGTGTGTGTGTGTGTGTGTGTGTGGGGCTGATGGGCAGCGCCGGCCCTGATTGTTATACACTCCAAAAACAAAAAAAGGACTAAAATATAGCCCGTCTGTATGAGAGTTAAGGCATATAAACTAGTGCAATAACAATCACACAAGCTCTGAGAGCTTTGAAACTTGGCATGTTTGTAGTCAGGAAGTTGCTTTACCTACTAGAAAAGACTGGATGTGAATATCTTGATGTATGGAATAAATAGAGACATATAAAACACATAACTAAAATAAGCGGACATGCAAAATGAATATCTATGCAGAGTTTTCATTTCCCTCGTTACCTCATACATTGAGTGACAGAACACCCTGATGTCATGCTATATTTACACATTTGGTATTGCTGGATACAGAACCCCAACTTTCCAACAAGCCATCATATGTGTTTCTATGATAATCCCTGGCAAAGCAACCACAAAGTAAATGAAACCATACCATAGCCATTGATCCCTGAATAATGTAATTGGTTAGGGTTAGGCTGGACCAATGTAATTGCTTAGGCTGGACCAATGATTTCAAAGTTAGTGCCTGTCGCGATACAAGTTTTAGAAAAGAATCCCAATCGACTCCCAAAATGACTAAACTCTATTCACTTTGTAAATGAGTTTTGTTTATCAGGCTACTCTATTCCTGATCTTGTAACACATAAAAATCAACATGTTAGAAAGGCTCCAAACTAGATTTTCACAGGAGAAGGCCTTTAAATGTGTAATACTAAGGACACCATTTATTAACAAAAAAATAACATGTTGAAGGCAAAATAAATAACACACACACACACACACACAAACACAAATCATCACACAAACTAAAAATGTCTTCATTCCAAACTCTCGGTAGCTGGGAGTCAGCTGTCTCTCCTTGATAACACCCCTGGAACGTGTCAGGGGGTGAGTGTATCCGTGACGACGCGCCCCTGGGGGTCCTTGATGCGCAGCCGGCCGCTGGCGTGAAGGGCCTTGGGTTCCGGCCACTATAAACAGTCTTTCACTGCCTGGCTCATGTAGACGCCACTGGACGTTATTCCGCCAGGCTCCTCCCCGGCCACCGCCAAAAACACCACCCTCGTGACGCCTCTGCCTGCACACACACACACACACACACAGTATGAACACACACCAACACACGCACACACAAACACACACCAACACACGCATGCACACACAGTATGAACACACACCAACGCGCACACACACACACAGTATGAACACACACCAACACACACACACACACACACACACACACACAGTATGAACACACACACACACACACAGTATGAACACACACACACACACACACACACAGTATGAACACACACACAGTATGCACGCACGCACGCACACACACACACACACACAGTATGAACACACACACACACACACAGTATGAACACACACACAGTATGCACGCACACACACACACACACAGTATGAACACACACACACACGCACACACACAGTATGAACACACACCAACGACACACACACACACAGTATGAACATACACACACACAGAATGAACACACACACACAGTATGAACACACACACACACACACACACACACAGTATGAACACACACACACACACACACACGCACACAGTATGAACACACACCAACGCACGCACACACACACAGTATGAACACACACCAACACACACACACACACAGTATGAACACACACCAACACACACACAGTATGAACACACACACACACACACACAGTATGAACACACACCAACGACACACACACACAGTATGAACACACACCAACACACACACGCACGCACACCCAGTATGAACACACACCAACACACACACACACACACAGTATGAACACACACCAACACACACACACACACACAGTATGAACACACACCAACACACACACACACACACACACAGTATGAACACACACCAAACACACACACACACAGTATGAACACACACCAACAACACACACACACACAGTATGAACACACACCAACACACACACGCACGCACACCCAGTATGAACACACACCAACGCACACACACCAACACACACACGCACGCACACCCAGTATGAACACACACCAACACACACACACACACACACACACAGTATGAAACACACACCAAACACACACACACACACAGTATGAAACACACACAACACACACACACACACACAGTATGAACACACACCAAACACACACACACACACACAGTATGAACACACACCAACACACACACACACACACACACAGTATGAACACACACCAACACACACACACACACACACACACAGTATGAACACACACCAACACACATTAACATAACACAGTATGAAACACACACACACACGCACCAGTATGAACACACACCAACGCACACACACACACCCAGTATGAACACACACCAACGCACACACACACAGTATGAACACACACCAACGCACACACGCACACACACACAGTATGAACACACACACACACACGCACACAGTATGAACACGCACACACACCCAGTATGAACACACACCAACGCACACACACACAGTATGAACACACACCAACGCACACACACAGTATGAACACACACCAACACACACGACGCACACACACACACACACACACAGTATGAACACACACCAACACACACACACACACAGTATGAACACACACCAACGCACACACACACACGCACAGTATGAACACACACCAACACACACGCACGCACAAACACACACACACACACAGTATGAACACACACCAACGCACGCACACACACACACACAGTATGAACACACACCAACACACACACATACGCACGCACACACACACACACACCAACACGCACGCATGCGCGCACACTCACGTATTGAGGCGGATGATGGTGCCACCTGGTAGGCACACACACACACACACTCACGTATTGAGGCGGATGATGGTGCCATCTGGTAGGACACTCTCTTCCCTGCCGTCAGGGTAAAGTGTCTTCAGAGTTTGATCAGGAAACACAATCTCCTTCCTCCCATCCGGGTAAAGTTTCTCTAAAACACAAACACACACACATATAACATGTGATACAATACCATCTTAACAAGAACCTGTTCCAATGATGTCATAACTTGAACAACCTGTTCCAATTCCATCTTAACAAGAACCGGTTTCCTTACCATCTAAAGAAGAACATTTTCCCTGATCATCTTAACAAGAAGCTGTTCCAGGGCTCTACAGTGCGTCCATTTCACTCGCACATGCGAGTAAAAATGATGGCGCGAAAGTAACAAAATATTTGGGCGCACTGGTGCGTAATGACTTCTAACCATGTCAGTGTTTGTCTACAAAATACACCGCAACATCGAGAAACATTACTGGTGCAAACCATAGAATCACGTCGCAAATGGAGCATAGTAGTCGCTTCTATCAAATCCAAAAGCGTGCAGACAAAGCGAAAAGTTAGACTAGCCAGCCAAGATGCAAAGATTGAAGAAATTAGTGCTTCTATCCACCAATCATTGATATAGAGGAACAGGGTGAGATTCTGGGAATGCAGGAGAGAAGGAAAGTTAACCTAACATGCCTTTTTTTAGCCCAGTTGACGATTGACTGCAATCATACCTGATTTCAACAATCCTTGAAAGCATTTCTCCTGAAACTCCTCAATTTGACTTTTGCAAGGTCAAACTTCCAGCATCCTCCCCGCATTTTTTATTAGTCTCATTCTTAGGAAAACACCTCCGATTGGCCACAAACTTCATTTTAAAATCATTGATCATTCATTTTTCTATTAGTCTGACATCTCCTTAGGTTGCTGTAGATTGTGTATGGACATACACAATCACCTTTCATTTCAACCGCTTTTGTCATAGGCTAAAACCTGGCAACCCAAAACCCAAATAAGGAAGCTGGGTGCCCCATCTGCGAGCCTGAGTCTTGTCGTGAAGCTGGCTAGATGAATGGCCTACTCCAGAACTAGCTATTAGCTGTTGGCAGGCAGCTGGTGGATACATAACTGGCATGAAGGTAATGGTAAGGTAAAAGCAACCACCCCAAATGCAGGTTGAAACACGTATGAAACATATTAAATATGCAAACACAGATCCAGTATAAACACTGATAAAGAGTATACTTATACTATACTCCTTACCATCTTAACAAGAACCTGTTTCCTCACGATCTAAACAAGCACCTGTTTCCTCACCATCCATCTTAACAAGAACCTGTTTCCTCACCATCTAAACCTGTTTCCTCACCATCTCAAGAACCTGTTTCCTCACCATCTCAAGAACCTGTTCCCTCACAAGAACCTATTACCAAATATCTGTTCCCCACGCACACGTACGCATTCTCTCACTCACACACAGAAAATGAATTGTCCTCTGTCGAGTGCAGTTTCTCCAAAACAAACACAAACACACACACAGCTGCTCACCTGTCTAATCGTTAGGAAACACAAACACACAAACAGCTGCTCACCTGTCTGATCGTTAGGAAACACAAACACACAAACAGCTGCTCACCTGTCTGATCGTTAGGAAACTGTAGTAGCTCTGTGCCGTCGGGGAAGGTTATATGTGTTGTCTGTGCATCTGCAAAAAAGTACACCTGGGGGCACATTTCATATACACACAGGTGGGTCTCAAACACCTGGGGGCACATTTCATATACATACAGGTGGGTCTTAAATAAGTACACCTGGGGGCACATTTCATATACATACAGGTGGGTCTTAAATAAGTACACCTGGGGACACAGTTCATATACATACAGGTGGGTCTCAAACACCTGGGGGCATATTTCATATACATACAGGTGGGTCTCAAACACCTGGGGGCACATTTCATATACATACAGGTGGGTCTCAAAAAATGGAATAGTGTGAAAAAGTTCATTTTTACCCTCTAATTTAGTTCAAAAACTGAACATGTTCACTACTTATATTCATTACATATAAAGTAAACTTTTTCAACCCTTTTTTGTTTTAATTTTGATGATTACGGCTTTATAACAAAATGTGACCCTGCAAGGCGAAACCAGTCGCTTTGGTAAAATTTACAAAATTAGGTTATTGTGCTCACACGAACGGCCATAAAATAAGCTTTCCAACAATATGTATATCGAGGGTATTGCAAAAAAAGTATCGCTTTGATAATCAAGATCCAAATTTGGTATGGTTCTCCTGTCAAGATAATGCCAGAAGAGGAGAAAAAATCACCTTTTTTTAAGTAAATTGTCACATGCGTAGTGTGAGGGCACAGCTATTATTAGCCTTACGGCAGCTGGACTTTGAAGAGGATGATTGATTATTAACCGTAAGCAGCGAAAGTGTTTTTTCGCCCCTATTAAGTATATATAAGTATAAGTATATATACTTTTTTGATCCCGTGAGGGAAATTTGGTCTCTGCATTTAACCCAATCAGTGAATTAGTGAAAACACAAACAGCACACACACAGTGAGGTGAAGCACACACTAATCTCGGCGCAGTGAGCTGCCTGTTACAATGGCGGGCTGGGAGCAGTGAGGGTTAGCCGCAGCCCACTGGTCGGGCTCGAACCGCAACCCTCCTCGTTACAAGTCCAGAGTATAACCAGTGGGCCACGGCTGCCCCACACAGTAGTTAATACCTGGGACGGCATAAGGTGTCACTATAGAATATAATTAATGTATTTCGGTGGAAGTAAGGGGAGAGGAAGTTCTGTGTACACAGATTGTGTATAGGCCTACTTTTAAAATGCGCTCCTCTCCCTAAAATGACGCCAGGATATTTCTCCTGGTCCCTAAAATGACGCTTCAGCATATTTCTAAAAAAGTTTGTGCTTTTGACCGTCAGGCGTTCCTGAAAGGCAAGTCTTTTCACATTCATATTCAGTTTACATCTGCCAAGAACGACAGAGAGCTGGCACATTGAGTAATGAGTAAAGAGTAATGAGTAGCCTGAATTTTTAGCTCTCAACCGAAAACCTTATAGCTTAATGTGGACAAAGCGGAATGACTGCTAAAGAGTTGCATCTTTACCGAAATACAGTCAGGGTTTAACAGTCAAAACGTATGTTTATCCGTGAAATTTGTTCACAATATGAAAGTGTAGACTGTATACTGTCGAATTATGCGAAAACGTGAAATTCGCCATTTTAACCCGTACGTTTGTTTATCGTGGATTTACTCAAAATAGCACCCTGCGCCAAATGACTGGTTTCGCCTTGCAGGGTCACAAATCAGGTATTTCAAAATATTAGAATAAAAAATTATAAAACATAAATGTCAACCAGAGAAAACCACTAGTCTGTGGTCAGTATGTCAGTATAGGGTACTTACTACTCTGTGGTCAGTATAGGGTACTCGATACTCTGGTCCGTACTGTATGTCAGTATAGGTTACTCAATATAGGGTACTCACTACTCTGTGGTCTGGGCAGACCTCCTTGATGTCTCCATTGAAGAAAGTGACTTTTGCTGAACCGTCAGTAGAGAGCAGCTTCTGTGTTCCGTTAGGAAAGACCAGCAACCTGCTGCCATCTTTAAACACTCGCTCTATCTACACACACACACACACACACACATTATATTATATTAGAATTTCAATGTAGGGCAAAGTGCAAAGCCAAGATCCCAATTTACTGGGTTCTATTGTAAGAGATCCCAATTTACTGGGTTCTATTGTGAGAGATCCCAATTTACTGGGTTCTATCGTGAGAGATCCCAATTTACTGGGTTCTAACGTGAGCGCCAGGTGTCTGAGTGAGCTTGTGTGCATGTGTGTGTGAGCTTGTGTGCGTGTGTGTGAGCTTGTGTGCACGTGTGTGTGTGAACTTGTTTGTGTATGAGCTTGTGTGCATGTGTGCAAGCTTGTGTGTACGTGTGTGTGTGTGTGTGTGCATGTGTGTGTGCTTGTGTGCATGTGTGTGTGAGCTTGTGTGCATGTGTGTGTGCATGTGTGTGTGCGTGTGTGTGTGTGTGTGTGTGTGTGCATGTATGTGTGAGCTTCTGTGTTTGTGAGCTTATGGGCATATCTGAGTGTGTGTATGAGCTTGTGTGCATGTCTGAGACTGTGTGCGTGTGTGTGCTTGTCTGGGAGTGTGTGTGTGTGTGTGATGGGGGCCATACCTTTCCATCTGGGTGTGTTATCTCTCCCTCCTGCTGGCTAGCAAGTTGCACTCCAGGGGCCTTTTACAACACACACACACACACACACACACACACAGGAAGACACACACACACACACAGACATACACAAACACACACAGACACACACACAAACAGGGACACACACACTCACACACATTTACAACTTGAATTAACAATTAGGGTGTCAAGACTGAAATATACTCGAGACATCTGAATAAATATTGATGTTTACAGATACCTCTTGTCCTCATGACATTACCACACAAGAGAAGGAGAAGAGAGGAGGAGAAGAGAGGGGGAGAGGAGAGGAGGAGAAGAGAGGGGGAGAGGAAAGAGGAGAGGATGGAGGAGAAGAGAGGAGAGAGGAGGAGAAGAGAGGAGGAGAGGAGAGGCGGAGAGGAGAAGAGAGGAGGAGAGAAGAGAGGAGAGAGGAGGAGAAGAGAGGAGGAGAGGAAAGAGGAGAGGATGGAGGAGAAGAGAGGAGAGAGGAGAAGAAGAGAGGAGGAGAGGAAAGGAGGAGAGGAGAGGATGGAGGAGAAGAGAGGAGAAGAAGAGAGGAGGAGAGGAGAGGAGGAGAGGAGAAGAGAGGAGGAGAGAGAGAGGAGAAGAGAGGAGGAGAGGAGAGGATGGAGAAGAGAGGGGGAGAGGAGAGGAGGAGAAGAGAGGAGGAGAGGATGGAGAAGAGAGGAGAGAGGAGAGGAGAAGAGAGGAGGAGAGGAAAGAGGAGAGGATGGAGGAGAAGAGAGGAGAGAGGAGGAGAGAGGAGAAGAGAGGAGGAGAGAGGAGGAAGGAGAAGAGAGGAGAAGAGGGGGGGGAAGTGCTGTGAGATAGTAAGAAAGAAACTCACTGCATGTAGTTCAGCATGTGTGACATCATCAGAGACACGCCCAATACGCGCCACATCACCGTCAGATTTGGGACTTCCTGCAGGACGGCAAATAGACACGAGTGAATGAACACACACACACAAAACACACACACACACACACACACACACACTTCCAGGTGTCTGAGCCTGGCTCTTTAGAGTCACTACGGATGAGTATACTATACGAATGTAATGTACTGGTAAATTGTAAAACACCCAGTATCTCAGGGGACCTCATTTGAATTTCAGTACACTTTACCCGGTAGGGGCTCCTATTTTCAAGGAGCGCGGAAAACGCGGACGGAATCACGGAATCTACACATGAAAACGGAATTATCTTATGAACACGGAATTGCACGGAATCTTCAGATATTCTGTTGACACGGCGTTTTTTCCTACTTGCTTTACTTTTATTTCAATTTTGCCATGGCAGGTGAAAACGACGCTCTCCCCCGTCTCCAACAGCCAAGTCTATCTCCATTTATTACAGTTTTGTCCTTTAGCAACAACGCATCCACGCGGCTAATGACCTTGTGTCTTTCTTTAGCAACAACGCATCCATGCGGCTAGTGGCCTTGTGCCTTCCTTTAGCAACAACGCAGCCATGCGGCTAGCGTCCTTTAGCAACAACGCAGCCATGCGGCTAATGGCCTTGTGCCTTCCTTTAGCAACAACGCAGCCATGCGGCTAGTGCCCTTTAGCAACAACGCATCCATGCAGCTAGTGGCCTTGTGCCTTCCTTTAGCAGCAACGCATAAATGCGGCTAGTGGCCTTGTGCCTTCCTTTAGCAACAACGCATCCATGCGGCTAGTGTCCTTTAGCAACAACGCATCCATGCGGCTAGTGGCCTTGTGCCTTCCTTTAGCAACAACGCAGCCATGCGGCTAGTGTCCTTTAGCAACAACGCATCCATGCGGTTAGTGGCCTTGTGCCTTCCTTTAGCAGCAACGCATCCATGCGGCTAGTGGCCTTGTTCCTTCCTTTAGCAACAACGCAGCCATGCGGCTAGTGGCCTTTAGCAACAACGCATCCATGCGGCTAGTGGCTTTGCCAAATAATGGTTAACATTAGATACACACAAATCATGACCCTTGAATTTCCCCTTGAGAATCAATAAAGTATCTATCTATCTATCTACCCTTATACTGTATGCAAGGAAACTGGTTCTGGTTATGTGCGATATACTAAAAATATTTTATAGCAAAGTTATAAGTTGACTATTTTAATTGCATGGTTATTTTATGTCAACATACAGTCATAATCTACTGTGGTAACCAAAAAAAAATTCTACCAAAAGTGTAACCAAAATAGACTACAAGGCTGTCTGTGCATCATAGCACAAACACGCCTGTACAACCAGGCCTCCAGATTCTATTAAAGCAAGTGTGTGTGTGTCTGTATGCATGTGTGTGTGTGTGTCTGTATGCATGTGTGTGCACCTACCTGAGTTCAGTGTGTTTCCTTCAGGGCCACTGTCATCTGAACTTCTTGTGTTATTCTTTGGACTCTGAAACACATAAACTGAGGTTAATGCCGCAAACACACAATCACACAAACAGGTAAAGATGCGGTTGACATTAACTGTTGAGAAGCTGCCCCTTCAGTTGAAACACCCCATAGTTTACTATTTATCTGAAAGGACTAAAAACATGACTTGTGGTAAGCCATCTATGTTTTATACTGGCCCTTGTGGTAAGCCATCTATGTTTTATACTGGTCCTTCTGGTAAGCCATCTAAGTTTTATACTGGCCCTTGTGGTAAGCCATCTATGTTTTATACTGGCCCTTGTGGTAAGCCATCTATAGTTGTGTTCACATAAATAGTGAGTTTAAAAAGTAAATGAAGTGCAAAATCTTTTTAATAGTTTTTATTTCCATATCAAATGTATAAAATATTTAATAGATTTTATTTCCACATCAAATATATAAAATCGTTTTAATAGTTTTTATTTCCATATCAAATGTATAAAATCGTTTTTAATAGTTTGTATTTCCATATCAAATGTATAACATCTTTTTTATTTTTTTTAATTTCTATATATCAAATGTATTGGAAACATTCCACTCTCAATTCCAAGTGAAATTATTAACAAATTATTTATTAAGTCTGCATTACTTTTTACAGGAAGCTAAAAGAAGAAATATTAGACTGTTAAAAAATTTGCAGTGTCTGAACTTAACTAATTATTAGTTGCAGAACCATTGAAGTCTACCAATCTAATTTTTTGGAGTTAATCCATTAACTGTTATTAAGTCAGTTGCCAAGAATGTTTATGTTAGGCTATGTTTTTTTTGCACAAAATTGCATCTGCTAATAAACTTAAACATAAACACAAACAAGCATGATCTCCTGTGGAATCCCTGACTGCGCCTTCAACGTTAGCCTACTATTATTTGTTGACATTAAACCTGAACGAACGGCAGCTGTTCCTGAAGTTCACTTGCGTGTTTTTTTTTTTTTTTTTTTTTAATTAGCCAACTTTTTTTGCAGTGCCGCTTGAATTCCAAGAGTGGCGCTGCGCCGCTGATGAATACATTGTAGGGGAAACACTGTACACACACCACACAAACATACATACATGCACGAGCACACACACATACACACTACACACAAACATACATACATGCACGCGCACACATACACACTACACACAAACATACATACATGCACGAGCACACACACATACATACATACATACTACACACAAACATACATACATGCACACACACATACACACTAACATACATACATGCACGCGCACACACACATGCACACTACACACAAACATACATACATGCACGCGCACACACACATACACACTGCACACACACACACTACACACACACACATACATGCACGCGCACACACTACACACACACACACTACACACACACATACATACATGCACGCGCACACACACACACACACACACACACACACACTACACACACACACTACACACACACACACACACACATAGATGCGCACACACTACACACACACATACATACATGCACGCGCACACTACACATACACACACACACACACACACGCACACGCACACACACATACATGCACACGCACACTACACACACACACATACATGTGGGACGCCTGGTCTTTTCTCATCTACCTTCTCCTTTGTCTTCCTCCGCTGCGCTCCTCTCTCGTCCCCGGCTCTCCTCTCCTCTCGCTGCGTTCTCCAGCCGGTGAGTCGGAGGTTCTCCAACGTGTGTATCTGCTGGCGCAGCTCCTGGTTGTGTGTGGTGAGTGTGTGGATCTGCTGCTGCAGACGTGTGTGTGTGCTCTTCCACCGCTGCTCCTTACGTACACACTCCTCCCGCAGATCACACAGCTGCTGCTTCAGCACCTGAGAAGAGAGAGGACAGAGTCATCAATCCTGACCAATCAGCACCTGAGAAGAGAGAGGACAGAATCATAAATCCTGACCAATCATCACCTGAGAAGAGAGAGGACAGAGTCATAAATCCTGACCAATGGAGAGAAAGCAGAACCATCAATCCTGACCAATGGAGAGAAAACAGAACCATCAATCCTGACCAATCAGTGCCTGAAGAGACAGAGAGCAGTCATCAATCCTGACCAATGGAGAGAGAGGACAGAGCCATCAATCCTGACCAATGGAGAGAGAGGACAGAGCCATCAATCCTGTCCAATGGAGAGAGGACAGTCATCAAGCCTGACCAATGGAGAGAGAGGACAGAGCCATCAATCCTGACCACTGGAGAGAGAGGACAGAGCCATCAATCCTGACCAATGGAGAGAGAGGACAGAGCCATCAATCCTGACCAATGGAGAGAAAACAGAACCATCAATCCTGACCAATGGAGAGAAAACAGAACCATCAATCCTGACCAATGGAGAGAGAACAGAACCATCAATCCTGACCAATCAGTGCCTGAAGAGACAGAGAGCAGTCATCAATCCTGACCAATGGAGAGAGAGGACAGAGCCATCAATCCTGTCAAATGGAGAGAGGACAGTCATCAAGCCTGACCAATGGAGAGAGAGGACAGAGCCATCAATCCTGACCAATGGAGAGAGAGGACAGAGCCATCAATCCTGTCCAATGGAGAGAGGACAGTCATCAAGCCTGACCAATGGAGAGAGAGGAGAAGTGTTTCCCCTACAATGTACTCAGCAGCAGCGCAGTGCCGCTCCTGGAAATTTAAGCGCCACTGCAAAAAAGTTGCCTAATTTCAACAACAAAAAAACATGCAAGTGAACTTCAGGAACAGCTGCAGTTCGTTCAGGTTTGATGTCAACAAATAATAGTAGGCTAATGTTGAAGGCGCAGTCAGGGATTCAACAGGAGATCATGTTTGTTGTGTTTATGTTTAAGTTTATTAGCAGACGCAATTTTGTGAAAAAAACGTAGCTTAGGCTACATTATGTTAACCAAGGAACCAAATTAAACACGCCAGCGAGGTAGCTCGCCCCTACATTCAGTAGCCTATTCCCAGATAAATTCTACGCATTGTTTTGTTTTTGTTTGTTATACAGTCAATGCTTTCAAGCCCTGTGTTGCTAACATCCCTAAGCTGTAGGTCTAGCCTATTGGTGGGTTTAATTGAAGTTGAGTAAAAGGATACTCAACCATTTAGGATCTGGAGATGGTTTGTAAATCCTGTAGAGCTCACCAAAATCATAGAAATGATACAAGACACTTATCTCCTATAGTCCAAGATAGATTTTCTTCGAGTTGTTAAGCTTTTGAGCATTTATTTTACCAAATGACATGGAAAACATGATTCAATTTCATCCACATATCCTTAAATACGATGCACAACAATGCTAAAGCCGTGAGAATCAAGCAAGCCTCACGGGCTGTCATGGCCTTAAAGTGACAGGCACTCAATTCGACCTGCACAGCACCAATACAGTGTAATGACATGAAAGAGAAGTCTAGTTTATACAGTGCTGTGCAACAGTTGAGACACCCATGCTAAAATTGACTAAAAGGAGTTATAAAAATCATCTTTTGGAAATTGATCTTAATGCCTTAATTTTTTTTTAAAAATAGGAAAAATCAAACCTTTAAGGACATCAATTCTTTTTGAATGTATCATGTATCGTAAATAAATACATGTTATTATATAAATAAATGTCTTATGCACAGCACTGTACATTCTAATAGTTTGTACAGTGGGATTAAACTTTATTTTTTGTAATTAATTGTAAATAATAATTTTCTGTTGTGTGTGTTGTGCCATTTCATTTTTGTTTCATTTCAATTTCTAATAATAATGTAAATAAATCTAGTAATAAATAGCCTAATTACTAATAACGTAAATAATTACTAATAATGTAAATAAATCTAGTAATAAATAGCCTAATTACTAATAACGTAAATAATTACTAATAATGTAAATAAATCTAGTAATAAATAGCCTAATTAAATAGCCTAGTAATTAGCCTAATTACTAATAACGTAAATAATTACTAATAATGTAAATAAATCTAGTAATAAATAGCCTAATTACTAATAACGTAAATGAAAAAGGTGAAAGAAAAACATGAATAATCCTGTTCAAGTACTGCAATAATCATGCTTTGTGCTTGTGTTGATGGTTATGTCATAATTTGTAACTCAATCTGTCTGACAAAATCCACCAGAAGTCACCATTTAAGGAGTAACTTTTTCAAAATGTTCTACGAAAAATTCCTTCGATCAACAGCACCGCTGCTGGAAAAAATTCTAGGGGAAACACTGAACAGCTTTAATAAGTATTGCGAATATGTATTCACTTCTGCTGTTTCGGCTAGCGTTAGCTGCTAGTAAAAAACAGACTGAAAACTAAAGGTTTCTGTTACAGATAGCTAGCTAAGCCTATAGGCAGAGAATGGGATTCCTGCTAACATGCTTATGCAAATCTATTTTGTTGGGACATATAGCATTTATGTAGTGATTGTTGGGACATACAGCATGTATGTAGTGATTGTAGGACATACAGTAGCATGTATGTAGTGATTGTAGGACATATAGCATGTATGTACTGATTGTATAAGAGTATGCAATGTCACATACTCCCATTCAAGACAAACTGCTTCTGTGGAACTCAGCTACCCCTTTCAGTCATATGGTGATTTTCTGTCGCCCAGGCAACGACTGCACACCCATACCGTACCAACACTGCACACCCATACCGTACCAACATTACCAACACTGCACACCCATACCGTACCAGCACTGCACACCCATATCGTACCACTGCACACTCATACCGTACCAACACTGCTCACCCATACCGTACCAACACTGCACACCCATAACGTACCAACACTGCACACCCATAGCAACACTGCTCACCCATACCGTACCAACACTGCGCACCCATAGCAACACTGCACACCCATACCGTACCAACACTGCTCACCCATACCGTACCAACACTGCACACCCATAGCAACACTGCACACCCATACCGTACCAACACTGCACACCCATACTGTACCAAGACCAAATAATATTGGTACCCCAACTAAGGGGTAGCAAAAAGGAGCTCGGCCAGGCTCGCAAATTTTGGCACAAGAAAAGACTACCCTAAATTATCTTTATCTCCTCTGGGTTTAAGACGTGTGTGTGTGGGACTGTGAGGAGTTGCTGAGAGGATGACCCGAGTGACCTTGCTGAGAGGATGACCCGAGTGACCTTGGAGCAGAGTAGGGCGTTAAAAGCTCTGTGATGTAAGAAGGGGCGTGTACAATTCTGTATTTATATATATTTGGGCTAATCCATTAAGGCGAGACACAGCAGGTGAAAACATCGATTTTTCCTGACCTGGTCAAATTTGAGTTTTTGGACTAGTTTACAGCCAACATGTAATCTTTCACACTGATACAAAGAAAACGTCCAAATTACACATTTAGGTGTTTATTTTATTACACTTTGTCAACTTGCGCCTGTAAATTTTACCTAAGATTCACTAAAAGTTAGCATTCTAACGTACCCTGTAGTTTTGTGACTGATCTCTCTCATATGCCATGTTTGGTTGGTACCACTTTAAACGTCTCGGTCTTATCCAAACATAGATAGTTCCGCTGTATCAACCACCAATCCTGAATGGTTACAAGGGGCTTTAAACTTTTTAATGAACTCTCATTGGCTGCACGCGATTTCCGACAAGACGATTTGTTCAAACGGATCACGTGGTATACTGCCACGCTTCCTAGTTAGCTTTCCGCGGGATATTTAATTATCGAGATGGCTGCAACAACGCGACGATTTAAAGCTTCACATAGGAGAGTGATGCAGTTAAGTAATGCCAGAAAATCAAAGGCTAAAGTGCAATAAATCAGGTGATGAAATAACCTATCAAAGTGCATCATTACGTAAGCTGTCCACGGGGTAAGGAGAGCGTTCAGGCAGCGGCAGCCGTGCCACTCTGCAGTGGCTCGTAGTTCATGTTAATTATTTGTGAGCTTGTTTGTCCTAATTGTGCTGGGTCTGGGCTGCAACTTACAATCGACAAACAAAATCAAGGATCTTGTAGCAGTTTGTTGCTTGAGTGCAGTGTGTGTGAAGGCGACAAGTACTGCAGAAGTGTGTACACATCCACGCGTCTTCAGGAGTCTAGGAATGATGTTGCCTTTGATGTTAATGTTTGCATGGTGCTTTTAGCACACAAACTAGGATTGGGGTATTCGGCCCTCAAATACATCTCAAAGGTGTTGGGGATTCCTGGCCTGCATCTTAAGTCTTACCAAAGACATGACAGGAGAGTGACCGGTATGGAATGTGTTTAATAGGAGTAATTAAGAGTAGCTTATCAGAAACTAATTGGCCATGATTTGCTTTGCATTCAGAGGTCCAGAAACGTACATCACTTTGCTTATTTATTCCAACCAGCTTGCTGATCTTAGTACAACTATTAAGATAAATAGATCAGCCAGTAATTTACATTGTCAAAATCCGTGGCAGTATTTTCTGAAGCTCGAAATGTCCACCTCTGTTTACTGTTTTGTGTGCATAGTTTGCATCTTTCTATGAGGAAACAATAATACATGAAGAAATTAAGTGGCATTTCATTCAGTAACGTTATTTTGTGCTGGTCAGTTTTACTGTTACCATACATATTAGGGATCGACCGATATGTTTTTTTCAGGGCCGATACCGATATCAATTATTACCAAAACAGGAGTCCGATAACCGATATGTAAAACCGATATTTCAGTTGTCAAAAAGGGGGGTAGATAGTAGCCTAGGCTATGGCGATATGCTGAAAATTTTCATTCAAAGGCATTTAATTATGCTAACTTTTCTTTCTTCTTTGCACTTATTTACACTTGCATCACAAGTGTAAATCCTGTCTATCATGTTAATTTAAGAGCTGAGTGATAGCAATTATTTTCCTAGGCATACACAATGGGCTATGTGCTTGTAAGGGACCTGTCACAAAGAGGATGCTTTGCCATCGTGTGTGTTGTGCACGAGAGAGGGATAGGGAGAGGAAGAGGTGCATGCGTGATGGCAAGTGTTACGGTTGAATAGTTTAACAAAACAGTTTTAAAATAGTTCTTAGGCTATTTAAGATACACTTCTGTGAGCCTAAAAAGCATCGTAATAGCCAGCTCAGGACGCGATTTAGTTCAGGTCGGATTAAATTACGGCTGAACCTGGGTGCCTGTAGTCTTTTCTGACAGTCCGTCAAAAAGCAGCAACTAGACTTTTAGACGTTCGCTATCGCATAACTTAGGACTTGTCTACTATGTAGGCAGGGGTCGGCAACCCGCGGCTCCGGAGCCGCATGCGGCTCTTTGATCCCTCTGATGCGGCTCAGCTTTTGAAAATATTAATGAGTATTTAAATAAAATGTATTTTATTTTAGTTCATTTTCAAAATGTAATATTGTAGGTCTATCTGAGCAATTTAGACTATATAACTTTCCACCTCACTTGACTCCGTAACCGTAGCCTGCACTGTTGCGGTTTGTTGCCAAGTCAATATCAAACAAAATCACAGATTTCCCTCCATTTCAGTCAACGAGAACACTTTGTTATTGTTGATGTGTGCGCTTGCTGTCAGCGACCACAGCTTGCGAGCGCGAACACAAGCGGGCTGAAATGGAAAAGTTTCTATCCGAAGACTAATTCTGAAAACGCGAAATGAACTGCCCGTTATATATTGCACACTGCAACGAGTTAGTATTGCTGTGTTAACCCTGTTCGGTTCCACTTGCATGTGAGAAATCTCTCACATATGAAAAATATAAAGACAAACCTGCTCCGTTTAAGGGCAATTTAAGAAAACTGTCACATCCATAACGCCAACACAATGCCATGGTATTTAGTTGCCGTTATGGATATGACAGTTAAATGGTGACACCCTTAAATGGTGACAGCCTCAATTCTTGCATGAAACTTCACCTCACTGAATATGAGCCAGTCAGACTCCAAGGCCATCACCAAATCTAATATCTGGTATGCCTAATGTTCAATTTCGCCAATGACATGTCAACGAAAATTGAGTGTTGTGTTGTTAACTATGATGTTAGCCTACTTTGCATACCAAAGGACACTGGAAAAATAGGGGGTGGTGTTTAGCCTACAGTACATGGGAAGCCTAAGGCCTATACTTCGGTCATTCCAGTTTACATTTCAAGTTACTTGCACATTAGGCCTACTTTTAAAACAAGTAGAAAATGTATTTAAAAATCCTCTGTTGAATGAAAGTAACTGTACATTAAATATCCAAACTTTTTTTTGTAACCGTCTTTAAGTGGCTCTTCTGAGATTAAAAAAAAAAAAAATTGGTAAAAGTGGCTCTCCAGGCAAAAAAGGTTGCCGACCCCTGGCCTAAGGGATAACGTCCGCCAGGGTGTCCCGTTATTAACAATTAATGGACGAGGCGGATGCAAAGAACTCCCGACGCGCTGCACCCGAGTTTGTAGGCTAACTAGTAAACGGTAGGCTATATCATTAACGTGCATCAATCGGGAATTCGCTAAATAAAGGAGGTGGGTGCTTTAGGCTACTTATTGATCCGGATCAAAGAGACAATAGCTTACAAAGTGGTGTTTTTGTAACTTCAGTGTAGATGATTGTGATTCACATTGCAACTTCAGCAATGTAAGGTAGGCCTACCTTCCTTACCTTCGAAAAATAGCTCCGTACAGCTGAAGCCCAGTCTACAGTATGCCTCAGTGAGAATTCTAAACTTTCTCTGTGTTCAGTCTTCGATCCTGATTGGCTGCATTCATGCTAACTAACAAATCAGACGGTGTAGTGGGCGGGACAATGCTCTCGACCACAGAGTGGCAAATGCAGGGAGTGAGAGACGCTTTACAGATAAAGTAGCACGTTTCATTCTTTATCCATTTCAGTATCGGCTTATCGGTGGGAAAAATGACCGATACCAATTATTATAAAAATGCTAAATATCGGCCCTAATAATCGGGTCGGACGATAATTGGTCGATCCCTAATACATATTTTCTTTGAGGTGGCAGTAAACAGAGGTGGATATGAAACACTTTTGGAATGAATTAACCCTTAGAACCCTAAGCTGTTTTTAGGGCATTTTCACTACCTTTATTCATAAGGATTTATTCTGGTCATTGTAAGTGCCACACACACATATTATATATTGTCTTTTTCAGCAGAGTCATCATTTCATGTATTAGTACTAGCATTGATTTTATTTTGATTTTTAAAGAATTAAAATATAAAAATCATATTATACAAATTCTTATATTTTGACCTGTATCTCACCACAGCAAGCTCATAGCTCTACATGCATTTCATGTGTGTGTAGGGCAGACTGTCCTGAAACGGGCAATATAATTGTCATGTTGGAGGGATACTCTGGGGCTGAGCAATTTACAGAAATATGTGGTGTGTGATTTACGGAAATAAATGCCAATTTTTATTTAGCGATGAAAAATGACCATTCTGCGCTCCATATCTGTGACACGAACTGATCTGACCTGACTTGACCCAAGTTTGCCTGTTAGCATGTGTGACTATGGTGTATGCACTCATGATGATTCTCAACTTTTACTGCATTGCCATGAACAAAGTAAAGGCAAAAAGGTGTTTCTTTGTTGAACAAATTGGGATGCAATGTGAGCCTTGAATTGGATGCCATGCAGGAATTTGCTAGGATCTCAAAACCGGATTATGAACATGTTTTGCCATAGATAAACACACGATAGCGTTGGATTATAAACATGCTTTGCCACAAAAACAGACAAAAACGTGGGGTAAGTCCAGCTATATGAAGTTATTATTTTGGCGGTCACTCCGTCTGTTTTATAACCCAGAAGGATGTATTTGGTATCAAATGATAGATCTGTGTCTCCTCTTTCATCTAACATCGTGGCATATATATCCGATCACGGGTCCATGAAAGTAATTACTCCGAGAGTAATGGGTGTGCAGCGTTGGTTTGTGTACATGACGTTAATATTTTGCAGTCACCGTCTGTTTTATAAGCCAGAAAGATCGATATCCATGGTACCAATGGATAGCCCTGTTTCTCCTCTTTCGTCTGATATGCTTGCCATATCTATGCGATCACGGGTTCACGAGTAATTCAAACGAGAGTAATGGGTGTGCAGGTGAACGCAGAGAAGTATAGACTTTAAATATGATGCAATTTTATTTAATTTCATGATTTCTTTTAATTTTCATACTTGATTGTACAGACAAGCGCGTAGTCTCTTTGGAAAGCCCCACTTCTTCTCCGTCATAAAATAAAGGTTTTATCTCGTTGTGATGAACAGTCGCGGAGCAATGTAACAGAGAAGAAAGGGTATGTTTTTTGACACACTTTGCGTCAATCGGGTTCTAAGGGTTAAAGGGGAGACTGAGAGCCAGTGTGTGACTTCACAAATGCGCTTCTGAAGGAATGGTCAAAAATGCCCATAAACACGCTCCTAAACCTTGTGGAAAGCCTTCCCAGAAGAGTTGAAGCTGCTATGGCAGTAAAGGGAGTCATATTAAGCCCTATGGATACACATAACAGGATGTGACTGAAGTTCATATGGGGGTCAAGGCAGATGATCCAATACTTTTGGCAATATAGTGTATATATTTGATGTCCTCCTATGTGTTCTTGTCCTCCACAGAACAGTGCTTCAGAATTAGTTCCAGAGCTACAGCGAATGGAAAGTGTGTTTGTAAGTGATAATATAAGACTATTTGACCCAGTGAAATATGGGAGAACAAATTGTGTTTGTGTATTCATACCTGGTATTTGACTTCATCACATTTTTTTTTTTTAATATCAGTAAGCAGACTGCAAAACTTTCTAAACATTGCTTTAAAATGAATCTTTGTTTTTCTATCTGAAGCTCACAAAAGAGATGCTGGGCATTCCAAGGGATCTTTGACCAGCAGTGAAGACAGTGGCAGTGAGGACGATTATGTTCCGGACTCAAATAGCAGCAGCTCAGAGGAGCCCAGTGATGAGGAACCTGCAAAGAAGGTCAGGCCCAAAGTTTCTTCTGCCAAGTCCAGTGATGGCACAACAGCAACAACATCCTTTTTTGTCACTGACAATGAGAAGTCTTCAAGTGAGTCAGTAGTTGTAATGAATGTTAAAAAGAAATCAGATGGGTCAAGGGCCTACAGCAAAAGGCATTTTTGTTCTTTTTGTTCAAAGCCTTATGCAAAAATGCAAGACACTTGGAATATGTACACAAAAATGAAGCAGAAGTAGCTGCAGCTGTTAGATTCCCCAAAAATTCAAAATCAAGAAGAATTCACCTGGACCTTCTGCGCAAAAAAGGAAACCGGGCACATTGACGTGATTCGTGAAGGCTCTGGCGTGATAGTTCCTTGTAAACAAACAAGTGACCGTAATATCAATCCTCAAGATTTCCTGCATTGTTTAAGCTGCCAAGGGCTTTTCAAGAGAAGGTTTCTTTGGAAGCATATGAAAAGGTGCACTCTGGCAAGACAGTGTGGGTACTCAGTACTCAAACCTGGCAAAAACAGAACACAATCACTCTGTGCAAACGCTCAGACTGTACCAGTGGGAGTAAGTGCTAAGTTATGGAAGCTCTTAAGTGAAATGAGTCAGGATGATGTTACCCATGCCGCTAAAAATGACGTGTGCATTGTAAAGATGGGAGAGCAAATGTTTAACAAAATTGGCCATGATCCTTCAAAACACGAATACATTAGGCACGAATACCCAATGAAGACAATGGAGGATTTCATTCTTCCGTCAAACTTACCACATGTTGTGAATGCTGTGAAGCATGTAGCAGGCTTTGACAGTAACTCCAATTCTTTCAAAATACCTTCACTGGCTTTAAAATTAGGCCACAGCTTGCAGAAGATTGCGAGCATTATTGAATGTCATGCAATGATATCGGGGAAAAAGAAAATTGTTTAAAATGCACAACACTTCAAACAAATTTACCGAACATGCTGGAATGAAAACGTTTTTATGTTTGGTAATGAAAATGGTAATTATGATGTTCAAGGTTAATGTTATTCTCACTAGGATTTATACATTTAGTAGATTTCACAAGTTTCTGATTGGTGTGCTTTAGAAACCATTCCAGAGGAGAGGGACCATTCAGAAAGTGAACTGACAGGCGAAGAACTAAGCCCACCTTCTACATCCTACCTACCTTCAGCTGCTAAGAAACGTGAGGTTTACGGGGTAATATGAATGCTTGCATGTTGTCTTGAAGGTGTTGAACATGATGCTGATTTTAATGTCTGAAACGCAGACACTTCAAAGAAGAAACACTGCTGGCAATCAGAGGACGAGTCCGAGGATCCAGGTTCAGCTACTAAGAAACGTGAGTAAGGTTTTGTTCATGCCTGACTGACAAATAAATGTCATCGGAGACAGCAGGGGCCATATTCACAAAGAATCTTAAGGCTAAAAGTAACTCCTAACTTTCAGAGGATGCTGTAGCAACATAATTGACATCCCCAGAAAGTCCTCTGCACGTAACTTTAGGTATGGACAAGAAATGTAGTCACCACATCCAAACGATTTGCAAATGTACGTAGCCACCATGTTATTCAACTACGCCGCGATGACCTATGCCAGGGGTGGGCAAACTTTTTGGCTCTAGTACAACATTGGGTTTTGAAAATTAGCTGGCGGGCTGCACAACAACCCCCACCACCACCACCATCACCACGACACACACATAAAAAAATAAATTTCTTATAGCCTATAATTTAGTATAAAAAGTATTTGTTTTAAAATATGAATGGCTTAAAAAAACTGCTCATTTTATTCTGTTTAACAAATGTATAAATTGTGCACTGTCGCTTTAAGACAGTCGCTTTAATTCACGTTTATTTCTCAATGATCTTCTGCCTGATCCGCTATAGCTAGTGCTGTACCTCTGGCTGGGCCTTCTCACAGTTTTAAATGGTCAGTAGTGGGAACTACTGTTGCCTTCATGATTTCCTTTTAAAAGTTTCTTATAAGAAGGAGATATCAATTATCAACAATGACAAGCCAGCTGGAACCTGCGGCTCTCTCTCCCTCTCATTGAGTGCAGGCAGCGTTCCCAATTAAATGGATCGCATGACGTTCACGTTAGATTTGCTGCAAAGGAGATAACTAAGAGTTAACTTAGTTTAACATGATGTTATCTCTATTTAACATGATGTTTTGACATTGACATTATGCGTTCTCTAAGGAGAGTGAAAAGCAGTTTGCAGTAAAGCTAACCAACGTCGTCTCTATCGCAGGAGAAAAATAGCGAGCAGCCTGATAACCAAATAAAATGCTCGGCGGGTCGGATCCGGCCCGCAGTTTGCCCACCCCTGACCTGTGCGGTACATGCTCACAACGTTGCCACAATGTAACTGTCAGCTGGGGAGTAACTCAAAGTATTTTAGCCCTAAAAGTAGCACCTAGGTCTGGGATAGCTTAGAAATAGTCAAGATGACTCCTAACTCACTAAAACCTTTTCACAAACATTTGTAAGCTGATTGTAGCATTTCACATCGCAATGTGTTGAAATACACATACAGTATCACTTACAGGAGCTCTCAATTGCGAGGGCGTAATTGTGTAACCACCAACAACCAAAACCATTCATTAGCAACATTTAAACTAAAGGTAATGTGTCATCATAAATCAAATTAAATTGCTTCTCCTCTTTGCAAACGTGTCTTCATACAGATTCATTTAAAAAAAAAAAATTGTTTCCCCTTTCACAAAATGTGTGTTGCAGACAGGATGGTGATTTGTGGTGTGAAATTGATGTTCCAGGCACAGTATCCAAGACATGTAAGTATGATGGATGTTTGTGTTCTGATATGAACTTGAGTTGAAAAGATGAAAGATACATAACTGTGAATATTTTGGGTTAAACATATTTCATTAGTGTCATTTGGATAATCTTTGTTGTGATTCTATTTCACAGCCTGCCGCAAGAGAAGACCATGGAGTCAAGAAGAAATCCGCGCTGTTGAGAAGACCCTGATGAAATTTATCACTACAGGCAGAACTCCTGGGAAGGCAGACTGCATTTCTTGTATCAACTCAGCACCTGAAGCACTTAAGTTCCGTGACAGGACGTCAGTTAAGTTTTATGTCAAAAATCGTTGTGTGTCCTACCAAAGAGACCACACAGACCCTTTTATAGCAATTTGATAAGAATGAGTTTGGGGGTGGGAGATGGGAATGTGTTCAGTTTTCTTAACAGGGCTTGAGCATTTCAGAGGACCACACAATACATGCCCTGTACTTACAGTATTCTTGTTTATATTTTATGTTGGCAGAGGGTCAACACGTAATTTCGATCTCTTTGTATGTCTGGAACATGTGAAGAAATTGACAATAAAGCTGACTTTGACAATGTTTTTGTTATTGGTATTACAGTACATGCACTTTATTTTAACAGTACTTAAATGATTTTAGGTTGGGAGAGGGTCAATTGTGCACTTAGTTGTTAATACTACATGATCATACAGACAGGCTTTAGAGGAAAATTAATGATGCTCATGATTGTGATAATGTTGAAGTGTTAAGAGTTGTGTGTGAGAAGAAGGTACGTTGTATCCTTGTTGACGAGGTTCATTATTTTTATTCAATCCATCGCACAAACATCGCTACATTTTTTTGTAGCATGTCCGACATATATGTCACACTGTACAGCCCTGCATTACATGTGCTCCTTCAGAATGGTTTTCCGTATATCCAAGAAAATACAGAAGTTGGTCCCCAGATTGCACTGTGCTTGTTGATTACATCACTTGGGTGGGCGTAACTATGGGCGGGGCCAGAGTCCTCACTTTGACCACCTGACACCTGTCCCCTGTGGCTGGTCAGGAGTCAGGTGTCAGACTAACTTCAGGTATTACATTACATTACATTTAGCAGACACTTCTTGACCAAAGTGACTTACATATGTCAGCTATATTACAAGGGATCACATTATCCCCGGAGCAACGGTGGAAGCCAGGAATTGAACCGACAACTTTCAGGCTACTGCACGCTAGCCCAACTCCTTAACCACTACACTACCACCACCCCAGGTATGAAGTGTGTATTCTATATTCCAACTGATTTGCTTATTACTGAACCCATATACAATGCTCCTGTGCAATGCCTTGTCTGTACCATGCTTAGAAAGTGGTGTCCCCAAAAGTGTGTGTGTGTGTACCTGCATCTCCTCTCTCTGTGCTAAGGGGTGTGTGTGTGTGTACCTGCATCTCCTCTCTCTGTGCAGAGGTGTGTGTGTGTGTGTGTGTGTGTGTATGTTTGTGTGTGTGTGTGTGTGTATGTTTGTGTGTGCGTGTGTGTGTGTGTGTGTGTGTGTGTGTGTGTGTGTGTGTGTGTGTGTGTACCTGCATCTCCTCTCTCTGTGCTGAGGTGTGTGTGTGTGTGTGTGTGTGTGTGCGTGTACCTGCATCTCCTCTCTCTGTGCTAAGGTGTGTGTGCGTGTGTGTGTGTGTGTGTGTGTACCTGCATCTCCTCTCTCTGTGCTGAGTGTGTGTGTGTGTGTGTGTGTGTGTGTGTGTGTGTGTGTGTGTGTGTGTGTGTGTGTGTGTGTACCTGCATCTCCTCTCTCTGTGCTAAGGGGTGTGTGTGTGTGTGTACCTGCATCTCCTCTCTCTGTGCTGAGGTGTGTGTGTGTGTGTGTGTGTGTACCTGCATCTCCTCTCTCTGTGCTAAGGTGTGTGTGCGTGTGTGTGTGTGTGTGTACCTGCATCTCCTCTCTCTGTGCTGAGGTGTGTGTGCGTGTGTGTGTGTGTACCTGCATCTCCTCTCTCTGTGCTGAGGTGTGTGTGTGTGTGTGTGTGTGTGTACCTGCATCTCCTCTCTCTGTGCTGAGGTGTGTGTGTGTGTGTGTGTGTGTGTGTGTGCAGTACCTTCATCTCCTCTCTCTGTGCTGAGGTGTGTGTGTACCTGAATCTCCTCTCTCTGTGCTGAGGTGTGTGTGTACCTGCATCTCCACTCTCTATGCGGAGGTGTGTGTGTGTGTGTGTGTGTGTGTGTGTACCTGCATCTCCTCTCTCTGTGCGGAGGTGTGTGTGCTGCGCGTGGCAGCAGAATGCTTCTCGAACAGTTTCCGGTCCCTCTGCAGCTTCCTCATCTCTGCTTGCTTAAACTCCGCCCACTCAGCCTCTGTCTGGGAGCGCTTGGCCTCAAACTCCGCCTTCTCTTTCCTAAAACAGGACATTGCATCAGTGATGAGACACTTAGGAAGCGCCACATCATCAGCAACAGATCAACAGCAACTGACAAACAATATTAAAACAATAATAATAATAACAACAATAACAATATTAAAACAATAATAGCCACAACCAACAACAAAGAACAACTTTAATACTAACATCTTTAGTTGTTGAATTTCCCCTTTGGGATCAATAAAGTATCTATCTATCTATCTATCTATCTATCTATCTATCTATCTAGTACCATATGTGACCCTGCAAGGCGAAACCAGTCGCTTTGCGCACAGTGATATTTTGAGAAAATCCACGATAAACAAACGTACGGGTTAAAATGTCAAATTTCACGTTTTTGCATAATTCAACAGTATACAGTCTACACTTTCATATTGTGAACAAATTTCACGGATAAACATACGTTTTGACTGTTAAACCCTGACTGTATTTCGGTAAAGATGTAACTCTTTAGCAGTCATTCCCTTTGCCCACGCCGCTATAAGGTTTTACGGTAGAGCTAAACATTTAGGCTACTCATTACTCTTTACTCATTACTCAATGTGCCAGCTCTCTATCGTTCTTGGCAGATGTAACCGAATATGAATGTGGAAGACTTGCCTTTCAGGGCACGAACGGTCACAAACTTTTAGAAATATCCTGGCGTCATTTTACGGACCAGGAGAAGTTTTACATTGACGTAGCGCATTTTAAAAGTAGGCCTATACACAATCTGTGTACACAGAACTTCCTCTCCCCTTACTTCCCCCGAAATACATTAGTTATATTCTATAGTGACACCTTCCGTCCCAGGTATTAACTAGGGGGCAGAAAAAGACACCCACTCAGTTGATGAAACTGGACATAGTCAGTCATCCGCTTCAAAGTCACGCTATCGTAAGGCTAATAATAGCTGTCCTCACACTATTGCAATTTACTTAAAAAGGTGATTTTCTCCTCTTCTAGCGTATCGTGACAGGAGAACCATGCCAACTTTGGATGCGGTTATCTTAGCGATACTTTTTGCAATACCCTCGATATACATGTAGTTGAAAAGCTTAGTTAATGGCCGTTCATGTGAGCACAATAACTTAATTTTGCAAATTTTACCAAAGCGACTGGTTTCGCCTTGCAGGGTCACATATACATAACAACTTTAATACCATATATATAACAACTTTAATACCATATATATATAACAACTTTAATACTCTGAGTATTCTGGTGTGTGTGTGTGTGTGTTTTGTGTACTTTAACATCGTCATGTTGGCCTTCATGCATGCGGCCAATAACAGACAGCAAACACACAAGATAGACACACACACACACACACTTCAAACTAGGGCTGAAACGATTACTCGAGTAACTCAAATAATTTGATTACAAAAGATGATCTGAGGAAAATTCTCTACCTCAAGGCTTCGTTTAATTCCTACAACTTGCATTATGTGGCCTGCTCAGGTCAGGGATTATTGTTTCACATGGACTGACACGCAGGCCACTTTCAGAGTTAAGTTGGTGCGATAACAGAGAGCAATGAAGCTGTCCGTAAAAGGCAGAGAAAGTTTTGGGATCATTTTAATCTTAGAATAAAAGACAAGGTACAATGTGTCCATTGCAAAGCAGAACTGGCGAACCACAACAGCACGTCAACGATGATTCAACATCTGAGCCGAAAGCGTCCAGTTTACACCAGCTCACCACGCGTCGCCGACACAAGGCAACGTTTACATTGGCGCGTAGCCGACACAAGGCAACGTTTACATTGATGCGTAGCCGACACAAGGCAACGTTTACATTGACGCGTAGCCGACACAAGGCAAAGTTTATATTGATGTTAGCTGATAACACCAGCTCACCACGCGAAGCCGACACAAGGTAACGTTTACATTGATGTTAGCTGATTTAAAGGGACACCAGGCAACGTTTTCGTGTTAATTACTCATCTTCGTAAGTCAGTATATGGTTAATTACAGGGCGAATTAAGACTCTCTCGCCCGCCCCTACTGCCTGTAGGAAGAATATCCCGCTTGAAAGTTCAGTGTATCGTACCCGCCGATCGAAGCAGGATCAGTTTACATCCTGCATACAGCACAGAGGCAGGCTAACGAAACGCTAGCGATTGTTGCAAACGTGTGTATAATGGCAGAGCCAGTGAAGAAGCAGCGAAAACCCTTGACGGAAGATGCAAAAGAAAAGGAAAAGAGCTTCAGGCCGAGCGAGGGGGAGTTTCGTAGAGAAAAAGCATCAGGCTTGCCTGGTGTCCCTTTAATGTACTAGCACTAGTTAACATACGTTTTTTTGTAGCAGCAGTAGCCTAATGTCGCATTTAACAAAACATTAACAACTGTTGAAGGATTGTTGTTGGCACATAGAAGCACTGCATAAAAGACGACGGGCTAAATTGCTATTAAATCCACTTAGAATCATGACCATGCTGCGCAAAATTGTTTAAAACTGCTGCATTCAAGTTAACTCTGCTACGGTCTTATCATGTGTGTGTGTCTGTACCATAACTCCTGTTGATGCCTGGCGAGGCTGGTCCTCTGGTGTGTGTGTGTGTGTACCGTAACTCTTGTTGATGCGTGGCGAGGCTGGTCCTCTGTGTGTGTGTGTGTGTGTGTGTGTGTGTGTGTACCGTAATTCCTGTTGATGCGTGGCGAGGTTGGTCCTTTGGCGGGGGTGTGTGTGTGTGTGTGTGTGTGTGTGTGTGTGTACCGTAACTCCTGGTGATGCGTGGCGAGGCTGGTCTTCTGGCGGGTGAGTTCTGCCGTCTCCATTCTGAAGCGCTCGATCTCCAGCTCCAGCTGCACAAGTCGCTCACGCATCACCTCACACACACCTGCCACACACACACAGATATGCTTATTCTCATACTCATACACATTATATCTCCACAAACACACATATGCTTATTCTCATACTCATTTTATCTCCACACACACACACACACACACACACATATGCTTATTCTCATACACATGTTTTATCTCCACACACATACACATATGCTTATTCTCATACACATGATTGCTTATCTCCACTCTCCACACACACACACACGCTTATTCTCATACACATGTTTTATCTCCACACACACACATATGCTTATTCTCATACACATGATTGCTTATCTCCACTCTCCACACACGCACACATACACACATACTTTATTGCATACACATGCTCTTTTCTCACACACATGTTTTGTCTAGCTTAAAGTTGGGTTTTAGCAAATATTGTGGTAATTTTGCACTGTTAGCCATTTGGTTGATTGGCTAAAAGCCAAAGATTCTATATAATATATAAGCAATAATAACATATACATATAATTTTTGTATACTATTTTTGCAGTCATTGTTTGTGTGTGATGCCAATGAAACACTCTTCGGACCGCAGATTAATAATTTCATTTTGCCCGTTAACCGAGCTAGCTAATGCGTTAGCACATTAAAAGCGGAAAGTGAATAGAATGTTCGCTACTCATACACATTATATCTCCACAAACACAGATATGCTTATTCTCATACTCATACACATTATATCTCCACAAACACACATATGCTTATTCTCATACTCATACACATTATATCTCCACAAACACACATATGCTTATTCTCATACTCATACACATTATATCTCCACAAACACAGATATGCTTATTCTCATACTCATACACATTATATCTCCACAAACACACATATGCTTATTCTCATACTCATTTTATCTCCACACACACACACACACACACACACATATGCTTATTCTCATACACATGTTTTATCTCCACACACACACATATGCTTATTCTCATACACATGATTGCTTATCTCCACACACACACACACACACACACACACACATATGCTTATTCTCATACACATGTTTTATCTCCACACACATACACATATGCTTATTCTCATACACATGATTGCTTATCTCCACTCTCCACACACACACACACGCTTATTCTCATACACATGTTTTATCTCCACACACACACATATGCTTATTCTCATACACATGATTGCTTATCTCCACTCTCCACACACGCACACATACACACACGCTTATTCTCATACACATGTTTTATCTCCACACACACACGGCGGTTAGCGCTAAAGCCGTTTAGCAAATGGCCCTTGTACTTGCACTGTTAGCCATTTGGGTGGTAAGCGCTAAAGCCAAAGATTCTATATATATATATAAGCAATAATAACATATACATATAGTTTTGTATACTATTTTACAGTCATTGTTTGTGTGTGATGCCAATGAAACACTCTTTCGACACGGAATTAATTTTCATTTTGCCCCGATTCTATATATATATATAAGCAATAATAACATATACATATAATTTTGTATACTATTTTACAGTCATTGTTTGTGTGTGATGCCAATGAAACCTCTTTTCGACACCAGATTAATAAATTTTGCCCCCGTTAAAAGCTAGAATAGCACAATGTGAATGGAATGTTCGCTAGCTAGCAGCTAAGAACTTTGGTTAAACTTATATATTGTTGCAAACAAACCTGAAATAACATATGTTCAGCAACTTTGTGGTAGTCTACTAGTTCTAGCAAAAAATATGTTAGGTTAGTTTATCAACCATCTCTGAGTCTAGAGCCTCTGAGAACAGGTGACAGAGGAGACAGTGACAGATCACGAACAAAGCTATTTTTGTTTTTATTTGTTTAGTTGGAAAATACAATTTCAATGTCGGAATGTTAGGGAGACATGTGGCTTGTAGAAAATGGGTTCAAAACTTACATCGCTGAATGTAGGGCTAAGGGATTGGTCATATTCCGTGAATCGTCTCGCTTTATCAACCGTCTCTGCTAAAGCCGTATAGCAAATGGCCCTTGTACTTGCACTGTTAGCCATTTGGGTGGTAAGCGCTGAAGCCAGGCAAACTTGGTACTCTTTCGATCAACGTTATTTATCTCTCAAGGTGGTGTACTCGTCATGGTAAAAAAAACCATGGGTTCAAACAACTAAATTCGGCACCGAAATCTAACAAATTTTTCGATATACGATAGGATGAACGTTTCACTTCATAAAACTCACATAGATGAGAACTTTAAATTATTTGTAGGATATTGCTTGTTCACAACTTGAGCTGTGTATGCAATGGTAAAGCTCAGAGGGAATGCCTGGGAAAGTCTTTTTATTAGTATTATTTCATTTGAGCTAAAGTCGTTTTTATTAATAGGATTTCATATGAGCTAAAGTCTTTTTTATTAGTATTATTTCATTTGAGCTATTTCCATGTTGAACTACATTTGATATTGATTGCATCATAGCAAAATAAAATAAACACAGCTAACAAGGCCTGTGCTGCTGAACTGGGGGAGCCACTGAAGCACATCTTCAACTGGAGTCTACGTCTCGGACAAGTTCCAGCACTGTGGAAGACATCATGTCTCACCCCCGTCCCCAAGAAACCACACCCCAGTGAGCTTAATGACTTCAGGCCTGTCGCTCTAACATCACATGTGATTAAATCAATGGAGCGACTGGTCTTAGGTATGCTCAGACCCCAGGTACGCCATACACTAGACCCGTTACAGTTTGCATACCAGGAGAAAGTGGGCGTGGACGATGCCATTACTTATCTTTTACACAGGACACATTCTCACCTAGACAAGGGGAAAAGTGCTGTGAGAATCATGTTCTTTGATTTCTCGCGCTTTTAACACCATCAACCCTTCAGACTGGGAGACAAGCTTGCAGATGGGTGTGGACGCCACCCTGGTAACCTGGATTACAGATTACCTGACCGAAGCCACCACAGTTCGTCAGACTGAAGAACTGCCTCTCTGACACTGTGATCAGCAGCACCGAGCCACAGGGAACTGTGCTCTCTCCAGTCCTGTTCACCCTGTACACATCTGACTTCTGCTACAACACCGAGTCATGCCACATGCAGAAGTTTTCTGATGATACTGCAATTGTGGGGTGTATCAGGAGTACAGGAGCCTGGTGGAGGACTTTGTGCAATGGTGCAAACTCAATCACCTTCAACACTTCAAAGACCAAGGAGATGGTGGTGGATTTCCGCAGGTCTAAGCCCGCTCTGCTACCAGTCTCCATTGATGGGGTCAATGTGGAGGTGGTAAGCACCTACAAGTATCTGGGTCTCCACCTGGACAATAAACTGGATTGGTCAGCCAACACTGATGCACTCTACAAGAAAGGACAGAGCAGGCTGTACTTCCTGAGGAGGCTGCGGTCTTCAATGTGTGCAGCAAGCTCCTCAGGATGTGTTTTACCAGTCTGTTGTGGCCAGCGCCCTCTTCTATGCAGTGGTATGCTGGGGAGGAAGCACAAAGAAGAAGGATGCTGGGCGACTTGACAGGCTGGTAAGGAAGGCTGGCTCTGTAGTGGGAGCTGAACTGGAGTGCATCACTTCAATATCTGACAAAAGGACCCTAAACAAACTGATTAACATCTTGGACAATGAATGTCATCCACTCTACACACTATCAAAAAGCAAAAGAGCTTGATCAGCTGAAAGGCTGAGGAAGTCATTTGTTCCTAGGGCCATTGAACTGTTCAATGCCTCACTAAAGGGAAGAGGAGAGATACACTTCTCTGCTTAGTCTGTCTGCCTCTCCACCCTCTCCATGTTTGAGTACTGACTGCCCACTACTAAAATAGCGTTTTGTAGCGGCGAAATAATATGCCCTTCTCACTTCCACGCTAACGAGCTTTGACTAAAAACGGTAACATCGAACTTTCTCAAAACACATCCGAATGACATGATTTGGATGTCAACTCAACGTATATACTCCCAATCATCCGTAAATCGATCTAAAGTGCATTTCATAATAACATTGATAATTCCTTTAAGGGTCATACTTTAGGGGAAAAACTTAAGGTGTTTTGCGTTTACCCTCACTATGCCTGGCATTGGCACCATGCGTGCGTGTGAAGAAAGTCCTGTCTGAAACACTGTCGCGTGGCGCAGTGCTCCAAACGTTGTGTAATCAAATACACCGGTATGGCGGTATATTAAAAATTCATATCATAACGAAAATATACACCGGTATACCGCCCAGCACTATGTTTTACTACTGTTTTACTAATGTCCACAGCCTAATGTTTTCACTACTGTTTTACTGCTACACTGTTTTTCATGCTATATTAGCACACATGATCAATGGCTGCGGTCAGGCTTCTGCTACAATACTGAATGAATGAATGGCTATAACCCTATTTCCTCAACCTGTTCTTGCACTGAAATAGTTTTTCTTTTATTTTACCTTGTCTACATTATACTTTACTCTCCTATTTGTCCATATTATTTATGCTGGTCTCTAGACCTTACTCTTGCACTGTTGGACTAATGTTGGACTACTTTTTGCACCTTCACCATGACACTCACTCTCTTGAGCACCTTACTAGTCCCGGCCCTGTCACTACAAGCGTGATGCTTGATCACCCTCAAGCACATTAGACTGATATGAAATACTTATATTGTGATACAGTTTTCAGCCATATGGCCCAGCCCTAATATAAACACACACACATGGTGTGTATTCCATGGTCACTGTTATCCTGGCATCTTTCAGTTTTCAGCCATATGGCCCAGCCCTAATATAAACACACACACACACACACATTGTGTCTTGGACAAGACCCTAAGATCATATGAACAGTATATAACTTGCTCTACAACGCAGAGGAAGACCACCTTAGATCTCTGCTATGGCTCAGTAAATGGGGCCTACAGATCCATGGCCATGCCACCCCTTGGTGCCTCCTACCACAATAGTATCTATCTGATGCCTGTGTACAAACCCGCTTTCAGACGCCTTGAGCGCGAGGAGAAAACCATACAACTCTTGACATGGGTAACAAAGGAACTAACAAGTGTTATCAACAGGAAAAAAAAGACATTCTGTTCAGGGGACCTGGTAGAGAAAAAAGCTGAGAAGTCAGAAATGAAATAAGGAAAGCTGTCTCAAGAGAAGAGAAGTCAGAAATGAAATAAGGAAAGCTGTCTCAAGAGAAGAGAAGTCAGAAATGAAATAAGGAAAGCAAAAATACAGTATAGGAATCAGATTGAAAATCAATATAATAGTCTAAGGATCTAAAGGCAGCCTGGCAAGGTATTAAAACTATGGCAGCCATTAATCAGCCTGTAAGCAGAACAGGGCAACCAATAACATTGAATGGTATAGACAACGGCGATTTGCCAAACACTTTTAGCCAATTCTTCTGCAGGTTTGAAAGGTCCTTCCCAGATGGTATAGTCACATTGAGAGAGACGTTAACGCCCCAGAGAGGGATAGAAATTCAACAGACAAAAGTCACAACTCTTCTTAAAAACACAAAATAGGAAAGGCTGCTGGCCCTGACACCATCTGTGGGACATTGTGCTGCTATTCGCGAAAGCAGCTTAGTGAGGCCTTCACATGTATCTTTCAAAAATGTGCTGACAGTGGGGATATACCTGACTTATGGAAAACATCAACAGTAATACCCATCCCCAAAACAAAATCTCCTAAAGACCTTAATGAATTCAGAACAATTGCACTAACTTCCCTGGTAATGAAGTGCTTTGAAAAGATCCTCAAGGACACAATCATCTCCCTAACTGTAGACAAACTAGATCCACTACAATTTGCCTACAAAGCGGGCAAGGGTGTAGAGGATGCAAAACTCTTCATTCTTGACAGGGTGTATAAACATCTAGAGAAACCTGCATCACACGCAAGACTTTTATTTGCTGACTTCAGTTCAGCTTTTAACAAAATGCAGCCTCACATTCTGATTGAACGATTAGCCTCATATTTTAAGCTACCCGAGCAGATTTTATTACTAGTTTTACATTTTTTAACAAACAGAAGGCAGCAGGTCTATGTAAATGGAAACATGTCCTCTGTCATTGTATCCAACACAGGCTCTCCCCAGGGTTGCGTGCTGTCCCCCCTGCTTTTCATATTATACACTGACAACTGCAGGTCATCTTGGGAAAACAGCTACTTGGTGAAGTTTTCAGACGACTCAGCCCTGTTGTCTTTTCTCCAGGGCAACCAATCTGACCACAACAGAGCCCTTACGGAATTTGTCAGATGGTGCGATGACAGCTTCCTTGACCTAAATGTGTCTAAAACTAAAGAATTAATCATAGACTTTAGGAAGCACAGTGAGGAACCAAAACCGAGTGTAATACACAATGAAGATTTTCAAATAGTCCAAACATAAGTACTTAGGCACAGTGTTTGACCCGCAACTGAAATTCAGTGAGAACACTGACAGCATTATTAAGAGAGCAAACCAAAGAATATACTTACTAAGGAAGCTTAACTCTTTTGGTGTCTGTAAACAAATTCTATGTACATTTTATCAAGCCTTCATTGAGAGTCTATTGACATTTTCTTTCATATGTTGGTTTAATGGACTGTCTGTGAAGGACAAAAAGAGCTTGAGCGACATTGTCAAAGTATGCTCAAAAATCACTGCTTCCCAGTTAGAAGATCTCTGTTCTCTCTGGAAAACACGGGTGGTTCAGAAAGCAGAAAGAATATCTTGCCAACCAAATCATGTACTCCGTAATGAATTGGTTATCATGCAGTCAGGTCGGCGGTACCATGAGCCAATACCTAAAACTAACCGCTATGCCCACTCATTCATTCCCTCTGCTATTAGATTGTTAAATGAACATCATATAAGACTGTTAAAAGGATGCACATAACTACAACAATACTGGTTCTTGGACTCTGCTGCTCTGTTCCGTCACTGGTAGGCGAAGTGTGTGTGTGTGTGTGGCTGTAGATAGGTGATATATGACTGCTGCAGTACTTACTTATTTATTTGTCTATTTACTTTTTTTTAACATTGCATACATTTATATAGTGTATGCTAATGCACTCTTTAACTTTTAACCCCTTAATGGATGGGTTGGCTATAAACCGTATTGCCCCTCGGGGACTAATAAAGATATCTGAACTGAACTGAACTGAACTGAACTGAACACACACACACGGTGTGTACTCCATGGTCACTGTTATCTTATTATTATTATTATTATTATTATTATTATTAGCTTTATTTGTATAGCACCTTTCATACATAGAATGCAGCTCAAAGTGCTTTACATTTGAAGCATGTAACACAATAATAGTCAGTCAGTCATTATCAATCACTTTTCTTTGCTGTTTATGATCTACTCAGCAACATATCAAAAATATAGAAAATGACGTCATAAGACTGGCAGCCTTAACCCTCTTACCCCCCACAAGCACACCATATGGCAACTGTGGCAAGGAAAAACTCCCATATTTCAGGAAGAAACCTTGAGCAGAACCTGACTTAATGGGGAGCCCATCTGCTTCTGGCTGGCTAAGCCCCCCAATAGTAGCAGATGTAGAATAATCTGAAAATGTAGTCTACAGGATAAGATGAGTTAACTAAAAGCTTTCCTGTACAGATATGTTTTCAGATTTTTTAAAAATATTTACTGAACTTCGCCTGCTTGATGTACAGAGGCAGGGTGTTCCATAGTTTGGGGCATAATGGATAAACGCAGCTTCTCCACTTTGTTTGTGGAGCACTTTGGGTACGATTAAAAGATTAGAATTGATGATCTAAGTTTCCTTTGTGGTTGATAAAATATTAAAAGCTCAGAGATATATGAAGGTGCTATGCCATTCAGAGCTTTGTAAGTAATTAACATAACCTTAAAATCAATTCTATAGGAAATAGGGAGCCAGTGCAGTTCAGCCAACACAGGGTGATATGTTCTCTTCTTAGTCTTAGTTAAAAAAGTCTAGCCGCAGAGTTCTGTATGAGTGCCAATTTTTTTAGATGTTTTTGGGGAAGACCAGTGAAAAGTGCATTGCAGTAGTCTAACCTGCTAGTGATAAAGGCGGAATTAGTTTTTTCTGCATCTTGTTGAGTTAAAAGGGCCGCGACTTTGGCAATGTTCTCAAGTGGAAATAGGCTGTCTGAGTAACTTTACTGATATGGGGCTTAAAACTTAACTCTGCATCTAAGATGACACCGGAGGCTTGTTACTTTTGGTTTGACCTGGTGTGCCAAGTTCCCCAGATTACTAAGAATAATATCTCACTTTAGTTTTGGTCCAACCAGAAGTACCTCTGTTTTGGCATCATTTAGTTTTCAAAAGTTTTGCTCATCCACTGATTAATGGAGGTTAGGCATGCAGTGAGGGGCAAAGGCCATCTGGGTTAGTTGGCTCCACAGAAATATACAATTGGGTATCATCTATGAGCTGTGGAAGTTTACATTATGCTGACTTATGACGCTTTCCCAATGGAAGCATATATAGAGAAAAATAGCAGGGGACCAAGGCAGCTCCCTGGGCCACACCAAAAGGCAAGTCATGTTTTCAGATACATGATCTCCTAGACTGATATAAAAAATCTCTGCCAGTAATGTAGGTTTGAAACCAGTTTAGAGCATTATCAGAGAGACCCACCCACTTCAAGAAGCGGTGAATTAGGACGCTTAGATCAATGGTGTCAAATGCAGACTCAAATCCAGAAGAATAAGGATTGAGACTTTGTTTGAGTCAGTAGCCAGTCTGAGATCATTGACTATTTTTACTAGAGCCGTTTCTGTGCTGTGATTTGATCTAAAACCTGATTGGAATTTTTCAAGGATACTGTTTTCGTTGAGGAAGGTATTTAACTGATTACAAACACCTTTTTCAAGTACTTTGCTCAAAAACGATAGATTTGATATAGGCCTGTAGTTGCTCTTGGCATCTTTCAGTTTTCAGCCATATGGCCCAGCCCTAATATAAACACACACACACACACACACACACATAGTGAGCAGGCATAGTGATAATGAGCAGGCATAGTGATAGTGAGCAGAGTGATAATGAGCAGGCATAGTGATAATGAGCAGACATAGTGATAGTGAGCAGGCAGCAGGCATAGTGATAATGAGCAGGCATAGTGATAATGAGCAGGCATAGTGATAGTGAGCAGGCATAGTGATAGTGAGCAGGCATAGAGCAGGCATAGTGATAATGAGCAGACATAGTGATAATGAGCAGGCATAGAGCAGGCATAGTGATAATGAGCAGGCATAGTGATAATGAGCAGGCATAGTGCGCTGGGCCTCTGAAGAAAAGGGACCACTGCTCTACGCTACCACCGCCCCTACCACCACATACGCTTCGCTTCTCAGCCTTTTGGCTAAGATCAAGTGTAGTGTATTACACACACACACACACACACGATCAAGTGTAGTGTATTACACACACACACATACACACACGATCAAGTGTACTGTAGTGTATTACACACACACACACACACATATAACACATACACACACACACGATCAAGTGTACTGTAGTGTATTACACACACACACATATATTACACACACACACACGATCAAGTGTAGTGTATTACACACACACACACACATATATTACACACACACACACATAACACATACACGATCAAGTGTAGTGTATTACACACACACACACACATATAACACATACACACACACACGATCAAGTGTAGTGTCCGTCCTTCCAGCGATGGGCGCTTATTGTGTAAAATGGGGAGGGGGGGGGCTCTTTCCCACACCTAGGCTTCCCCCTGGCATGGAAGGGGGCCGCTTTCCTCTATGTTCCAAGCACTTACCACTTGCCCAGAACTGACTCAATTGTTTAAAAAACAACACTCACTGATGCACTTATTCTTATTGTACTAGACCTTTTTTTAAATTGTCCTAGAATTGTTCAGAAAATTGCTTTAAAAAGCTTAAACTGTTAGCCATGTTGTTAGTCGCTTTGGTTAAAAATGCATCAGCCAAATGCAATGTGATATGATGCAATGTAATGTGATGTAACATACAACTGGCAGATCTCTCTCAACCTCACATTCAGTGCACTGAACGAGAGACAAACACTGTATACACACACACACACACAAACAATGATGCTCACCTTCACTCTCCTGATTTCTGATTGGCTGAGCGCTGGTTTGAGTGACTTGTGTAGGGCGTGGCTTTGGCTGCAGGGCAGGGAACAGCTTGGCCACGAGCTGGGAAGGGTGTGTGTGTGTGGGAGTGTGTGTGTGAGCCTCTCTCTCCTCATCATCAGGTTCCGACGAAACCCACTCCACGCCTGTTGCCCCGGCAACCTTCCTCCTCAGCGTCCTCTCTGGCTGTTGTGCATCCTGGGAAATATCTGCCCAAGTGTCGTCATCATCAAACTCCACCTCCACCCTGTCACTCAAAGCCGCAGACCCCTCCTCATGCCCCGCCCCTTCTGGCTCCTGATAGGTGCATCTGTCATAGGGGGGTGTGGTCACAGGCAAGCAGTGGCTGTTGGGGGCAACCCGAGTGACCTCTTCATCATCTTCCTCCCCATCCTCCTCCTCTTCGTCACGCATGTGTTCATGACCACCAGGGCCCTCGTCTTCCTCAGCACACAGACTGATGGGCAGCTCAACTGCGCTTGTGTCTGTAGCTCTAGAGGGTGTGTGAGCCGTGCGTGTGTCTGCAGATCTAAAGAGTGTGCCAGCCGTGCGTGTGTGTCCAACGATGGCGAGTGAGTCAGTGGTGTGTGTTTTGACAGTGTTGTGGTCAGTGGTGTGCGTTTTGACAGTGTTGTGGTCAGTGGTGTGCGTTTTGACAGTGTGGTGTGCTTTGATTGGCGTGGAGGAGAGGCGGCGTGTGTTTGTGTGTGTGTGTGTTCCGAGGGCCTGCAAGATGGAGGAGGAGCAAGAGGTGAATGACAGCTCCTCAGCCGCCACCTCCAGCAACTCAAACTCACCAAGCTCCACCCACTCGCGCTGACGCTCACGCTGCCACACCTCAAATGATGTCTCCATAGCAACGGGAGCGCTGCAGAGAGACTGCGAGTGTGTGTGTGACTCCAGAGTGGGTGTGTGTGACGCCAGAGTGGGTGTGTGCGACGCCAGGGTGGGTGTGTGCGACGCCAGGGAGGCGGTCTTGCGCTGGAGGGTTCTGGCGGCAGCGCTGGCGGGTCTGGGCTTGGTTCCTCCGGGTCGTGCAGCTGCAGGCCGGTTCTGGCTGTGGCTTCGTGCGCTGGGTTCCGAGGGTCTGGAGCGGGCCGGTCTTGGCTTGTTCCTCTTTGGTTCCCTCTGCCCTGTCAGCGACTCTCTGGACTCGGGGTGCTTGGCTAGAGGTTCTGCAAAGATCTGTGCGGTGGGTTTTAATGACGTTCTGTTAAACCTCAACAGGCCTTCTCCCTTACGCAGGAATGAGCGTTTAGGCCCCGCCGTCTGGTCCCCCACGGGGTTCTGAAGAGGAACAACAGAAGGGATGTGATTGGCTAAGGTTAAAAAAGCAGGAAAATATACGTGATATATTTTCGTAATAAATTTAAAATATATATTTTCGTTATGATATTAACGACCATACCGGTGTATTTGCATACCGGTGTATTTGATTACACAACGTTGGGATTGTGCGCTGCGCGACTCTGTTTCAATAATGCGCTTCAAGACGACTTCTATGACATGGTGCGACTGCAGGACAACGGGAGTAAACAGTAGAGCTCTGGGGCCGGTTGCACAAAACACCTTAAGTTTTTTAAGCAGTGTTGTAGTACTCGAGTCCAAGTCATGAGCTAAATTTACTTTACGTGACTTGACTTGGACTTGAGCACTGAATGACTCGAACTTAGACTCGTACATTCAGACTATGAGACGAGGACTCGACTTTTTTTTGTATGTCATTAGGCAATAACTGTAATATGTCATTAAAATAGAATACATCACGTCATGTTCCTACAAAACGGACGTTAACTTTAATGGCGCCAAATGCCTGGAGACATGAATGCCCCAAAGGTTGTCAGTTTTGCATTTAATAGTGACTCGACTCGGACTTGACTTGGAATTTTTTTTAATGACTTGGACTTGACTCGGACTTGAACACTGGAGACTCGAACCTGGACTCGGAGTCGAGGCATAGTGACTTGACTACAACACTGCTATTAAGTATGACCCTTAAGGCTTAATTTCTTCTTAGGTAAGGGATTTATTTAAAGGTGTTGCACAGAATAACTTAAATGGTTTCCTTAGTTAAAGAAAAACGTTAAGGGATTTTCCGGCACGAAATTTCTATAGTTTCCACAGAGATTGTTCAACAGCTGTAACTAGCTGGTTAGTAGACGATGCTGTTAGTTAACCCACTGAACACAGTAAAGCCTAATGATCTTATAATTCTTCTTACCTTAAAAAATATTCACTGAAATTATCCTGGTATAGCCTGGATGCCAGCCGAACTTAGCCCCGCCTACAACATTTGAGGTCGGGAAGTTCGGTCTGGCATTGCTCCGTGGAGCAACTAAACTCAAACCAGAGCTGTTTGGACCAATCAAATTGGGCTTTACGATGATGGACAGGTGAGCAACAGTGCCTCGTCTATCACGTCATCTGAGCAGCTTAGGTTGATTTTGTTTGCAACAAAAACGCTGTGGCTAGAAGCTAGACAGATGACTTCTAAGACCCCATATGGAAAAATGTATATTATTTCCGTGAGGTTTTATCACTAAAAACGATTATTGTTTGTATGTTTGTAGCATCGATGTGAACGGAATTATTTTAACGAAGGAAGGGAAATATCCGTTTTTCCAAATAGCCTACCCTGCTACGTATAACAAGATATTGACAGCACAATAATTGAGTGTTGCAATTTCGGTTTCGAATCGCATATCGTTACAGCATGTGTGTGTGTGTGTGTAAGTGTGTGTGTGTGCGTGTATGTATACATGTGTGTGTGTGTGTGTGTATGTTTGCGTGTGTGTGTGCATGCTTGTGTGTGCAGGGCTGTACAGTGCGTTACACATGCTACAAAAAAATTAGTTTGTGCAATGGATGACCAACGTAGCACTGGTGCGATACAGTTTTGCTTAAGGAAATACAAGGAAATACAATGCATGCGTGTGAGACTGACAGGGAGGCTACAGCAATCAGTGCAACTGGCTACACCAGATGTGATAACGGCGCGTAGGCTTCGTTAAAAAAAATAGACCCGTTCTGTTTTTGCGTGTTGTGAACAAAGCGCTTCAGTTAGGCTACGCGCCCGGTGTAGGCTCCCTGTGAAACGCTTGTTTATTTGTTTGAAGTGCGTATGTATAGGGTACTTCTGTGAGAGGGGAATCGATGTAGGCTACTTTGATTTCAACTTGGTAGTTGCAGTCTACACGATTAAAAAGCATGTCTACTTGTTTGTAGGCTTAGTATCCAAACAATCCAACTCCAAATCAAACAACACCTTGCAAATGGTCCTCGCGGATCGAACAAGTGATAGCTATGTTTAGCCTAAAGCGAAAGTATCTTCCGACCGCAATCCAGTTGCAGTAGGCCTAGATCCCAACCACAATTGATGAAATGCCCTACTTATATTGATGCTACAAAATTTGTGGCTGGTGCTACAACACTTCTGTAGCACCAGTGGTACTTGCAAAAAAAGTTAACGCACAGCCCTGGTGTGCGTGCGTTTCTTTGTGTGTGTGTGTGTGTTTGAACAGACCTTTCCCTTCTGCCTCTCCTGCTCCATCTTCAGCTCTTCTTCCAGAAGTTCCTCAAATGTGTGAGCTCTCCGTCCTACACCAGGCCTTATGGGCCTGCGCACACACACACGCGCACACACACACACACACATTTATAAAGCTCTCAGTCCTTAACCAGGCACGATGGGCCTGCACACACACACACACACATTTATAAAGCTCTCAGTCCTTAACCAGGCACGATGGGCTTGCAAACACACACACCAGGCACGATGGGCTTGCACACACACACACTAGGCACGATGGGCTTGCACACACACACCAGGCACGATGGGCTTGCACGCACACACACACACACATCACGCACGATGGGCTTGCACGCACACACACACACGATGGGCTTGCACACACACACACACGCGCACAACACACACACACACACACACCAGGCACGATGGGCCTGCACACACACACACACCCAGGCACGATGGGCTTGCACACACCACGCGCGCACACACACACACACACACACACCAGGCACGATGGGCCTGCACACACACACACACACACCAGGCACGATGGGCTTGCACACACACACACGCACACACACACGCACACACACACACACACCAGGCACGATGGGCTTGCGCGCACACACACACACACACACACACACACACCAGGCCTGATGGGCTTGCGCGCACACACACACACACACACACACACACACACACACACACACCAGGCATGAAGGGCTTGCACACACACACACGGCACGATAGGCTTGCACACACACACACACACACACACACACACCAGGCACGATGGGTTTTTTATCGACACACACACGGCCGCATGGGCTTTGCAACTAACACCAGGCGAACGGATGGGCTTCTGTAACGCATTACACACACACCTAATAACGATGGCTTCTGCACACGCGCATTACCAATAATAATAATACACACACACACACACACACACACACACCAGGCACGATGGGCTTGCACAATAATAATACACACACAATACATTACGCCATGGGCTTTGCATACATAACACACACACACCACACCAGGCACGATGGGCTTGCGCACACACACACACACGGCACGATGGGCTTGCACACACACACCAGGCACGATGGGCTTGCAACACACACACACACACACACACACACCAGGCACGATGGGCTTGCACACACACAAACACACACACACACACCAGGCACGATGGGCCTGCACACACACACACACACACACACATGGGGCCAGCACACCACACACATACACACACAATAATACCAGGCATCGGCGGGCTTGTACACACACACACACACACACAAGGCACGATGGGCTTGCACACACACACGCCACACCAGGCACAATGGGCTTGCACACACACACACACACACACCAGGCACGATGGGCTTGCACACGCGCGCACACTCACACACACACACACACCAGGCACGATGGGCTTGGGCTTGCACGCACACGCACACCACGCACGATGGGCTTGCACACACTTGCACACACACACACCAGGCACGATGGGCCTGCACACACACACACACACACACACCAGGACCGATGGGCTTGCACACACACACGCACGCACGATGGGCTTGCACTTGCACACACACACACACACACACACACACACCACACCAGGCACGATGGGTTTGCGCGCACACACACACACACACACACCAGGCCTGATGGGCTTGCACACACACCAGGCATGATGGGCTTGCACACACACACGGCACGATGGGCTTGCACACACACACGCACGCACGATGGGCTTGCACTTGCGCGACACACACACACACACACACACCAGGCACGATGGGCTTGCACACACAAACACACACACACCAGGCCTGATGGGCTTGCACGCTTGCACACACACACACACACACACACACCAGGCACGATGGGCTTGCACACACACACACACACACCAGGCACGATGGGCTTGCACACACACACGCACACCGCACGATGGGCTTGCACACACACACACACACACCAGGCATGATGGGCTTACACACACACACAAGGCACGATGGGCTTGCACACACACGCACACCAGGCACGATGGGCTTGCACACACACACATGCAAGGCATCCAAAATAGGGTACAAAGGGGCACAAAATTGCCAGAATCTTTCCATGCGATATGATTTATTTCTCGCTTAGCATAACAAGTTAGCTAGCATGCTTTCCATGCGATATGATTTATTTCTTGCTTAGCTTAGCATAAGAAGTTAGCTAGCATGCTAGCGGGAATCCCATTTTCTGCCTGTGGTTTACTAGCATGCTAAGCTAACCATCAGCGCTGTCTATCGTTTTCAGTTTATTTTTTACTAAGACGCCAGAAGTGAACTGACGCCACACTGACTGAAGTTGACTTAGAAAATACAAAAATGTTTAATAAACCAGCCAAAGCAACTAGCACCACCGAAACCACTGAACTGCTCAAGGTACGCCTCGCCACTCAACAACAAAATCCGAATGGTTGGAACATTGACTGACTATCGTTTTGTCCAGTCAGAATCCCAGAAAACGGTGAACAATTTTTTTTATTCAAAATAATGAAGAGATCACCCCAAACCTTATAGATTATGACGAGTGACCATCGCAGGAAGTGCATCATAACAAAGAGACACCAGACCCTCTTGTAACAGCTGTACCAAAGATTCTATTGTTAGCTTTATCAACCGTCTCTGGCTGTACTCGCGACACTGCAGGCCCATAAAATCAGTTAGAAAATAAGGCAGAAAAATGTTTCCCATGCTGCTTCCTCATGGTGGAATGTGCAAAAATGTACAAAAATCAAAAGGATGCCTTCTTGTATGTGTTATCTGCAGTGGTACTGAAAACGTGTTGATAGCCTATTGCTGATTTTTTGCTGTAGTGTAAAGCATGTCACACAGTAGCCTAGCCTACAGAAAACACTTAATTGATGTGATATGATGATGACTAAATGCATGCCTATAATTGTTTATTAAACATCATAGTAATTTATTTCGTCAGTCATCATGTCCATGTTAATGAATAGGAATGACATTTAAACCATAGCCATAAACCACAATTTCGCACAATATCTGCCCTGAGTCCCTATGCGTGAGTCACAAGCTCCTCCCAGCTGACTCTGGCAGATCACATGGACAGTCAGACGCGTTCGATTATTTAATAAATAAATGTGAATTACGAATAATAATAAAAAGCTTCTACCTAATGTGTCTATTTTTTATATAAACTGCAAAAGAAAACACATTTTTTCCCGCTGTATTCTCCATAAAGAGTAAAGTAAATTATGTACTTATTTCCGGAATTGACGTCACTTCCTGGACTCGCCAGAGGCTGGTCTAATGGGTCTGAGGTCTCTCAATGACTTAACCCCCTACTGTGATGCGTAGTGTACCTGTCCAGTGTTGATGCGTAGTGTACCTGTCCTGTGTTGATGATGTGTAGTGTACCTGTCCTGTGTTGATGATGCAAAGTGTACCTGTCCAGTGTTGATGATGTGTAGTGTACCTGTCCAGTGTTGATGATGCGTAGTGTACCTGTCCAGTGTTGATGACACGTTACATACCTGTCCTGTGTGGATGCCTCTTGTGTGGGCTCTGGTGACTGAGTGTCCTGCCGGGGTGTTGTGCTGTTGGAGCTAGAGCCATCTGCTTCTGTGAAGCAAAGACTCAGTCAGGAAGCAGATACATATCCCAGAGGTAAGTTAGTTTAATTTGTATAGCACAGATACATATCCCAGTATAGTATTAGTATAGTATAGTATAGTATAATAGAGTATAGTATTGTAGTCCCTTGTAACAGAATAGACATATGTAAGTCATTTTGGATGAGGAGTGTCTGCTAAATGTGTGTGTGTCTGCTAAATATGTGTGTGTGTGTGCAGGGCTCTACACTAACACATTTTTTCAAGGAGCACTTGTGCGCCCAAGTTAAAACATTTAGGAGCACAGACAAAAATTTGGGCACGCAGTCAGTTCTGTACTTAACTTAAACATAATCTAACATTACACTGCAGCTAACACTTAAACATGCCAGTGCACCAATTGCGAATATTAGAATGACTGACAACATTTAGGCTACAGGAAATAGGATTTTTTAAAGATCAGTGCCTACTTTATTTTTCAGTCTATTCTATTTTCCTACATTTTGTTAATGTAAAATAGTATAATACATTGCCATATTTGCATTTAGCCTGTATATCAAGTATCCTGCCAAATGTAGGCTAATTTATTTATTTGTGAATCCATCTGTAGCTAATCCAAATATGCCCATGGTGACCTATCTGACTGCATACTGCCTAATACTACTACTAAAACAGTCCATTTTCTCTTCCACAAAACCCAACATAGGCTAATCAAGGATATATATATTTTTTTATACTTTTTTACTTTTATTTGAAATATCTGCATTGATGGGGCAGTAGGCAAGCGTTAGGCCTACTTTTGTTTTGCATTTCAGCTTGTATTCGTTGTAAACAAACAAGCATGCGTGGAAGCCTGAGTTGTCAGCAGCGTTCTACCCTTTGAATAAAATGGGAGTATTACGGAAGCTACTTTTGTGCCTGTTCGCTACAGCTATATTTTTGCATATTGCAGCCAATACGTCCAACTGGGCTAAAAGGCATGTTAGGTTACCTTTCCTTCTCTCACTGCATTCTCAGAATCTCATCCTGTTCCTCCGATATGCGATAAATTTGGTGGATAGAAGAACTAATTTCTTCAATCTTTGCATCTTGGCTGGCTAGTCTAACTTTCCGCTTTTTTTCTGCGCTCTTGGATTTGATAGAAGCTACTAGTGAGTCACAACGTGAAACTGCTAACGTTGATGGGAGGTATAGTTTTTATGCATTAGCGGCTGATTCTATGGTTTGCACCAGTAATGTTCCTTGATGTTGCGGTGTATTTTGTAGACAAACATTGACATGGTAAGAAGTCATTCGTACCAGTGCGCCTAAATATTTTTTTGCACTTGCACGGCATCATTTTTACTCGCATGTGCGAGTGAACTGGGCGCACTGTAGAGCCCTGGTGTGTGTGTGTGTGTGTGTGTGTGTGTGCATAGCCTACCCAGAGTCCATGGCTCCTGTGAGCAGCGTGTGGGTGTTTCCGTCTCCAATGAAGAAGCTGCTGTAGAGCCACTCCCACTCAGCACTGGGCCCCTCCCACTCATCACTGGGGACTCTGGGTAGCCCCTCCCATTCAGCACTGGGCCCCTCCCACTCAGCACTGGGGACTCAGGGTAGCCCCTCCCACTCAGCACTGGGGAGTCTGGGTAATCTGTGAGGTAACAGTAAGCATAGTTAGTAGAACTGTCCTATAATGTAGAATGTGTGTGTGTGTGTGTGTGTGTGTGTGGGTATGTGTATGTGTGTGTATGTGTGTGTATTGAGGTTGCATTGAGGTCGTGTCAGTCAGAATGTGTTTCCCATACATTGACTAATCTGTGGCGGCCCGCCAAAAGATCAACACTGACCATCACAGAGTAATGTTCTATGTTGTGCTATTTAAATGAGATCAAATCCTTTCATTGAGGCCATCCTTAAAAATATTTTTTGTTTGCAGTAACAGCCAAAAAAAAAAAAAAAATGGGTAGGTAGGTCAATATTTTTTTTTCAAGATTCAAAGTAAAAAAACAGTAAAATTTTGGTCATGTTGATTACCTAGGAATGAATTTACACAAATGTGCATATCAGGACGAACCGGGTCTTCAACCCGTGCCTTCAAGCGCACCATTGCAAACCTAATTCTGATGCAGTTATATAGACCAGCCTTTCTCAAACTTCTTTGACCTGAGGCCCGGTCATGGCAGACTTTTGGGTCATAGGGCTCATCTACATGTACCCAGAAAAGAAGGCTACAATAGCTCTTGGCCATTTATATTGAAATTTGACTATACAATACTCAATGCTATACAGTGTATTATACAGTCTCTGCTCTGTTTCTAAGGAAGTTCCAAAAAACAACGTCGTTCTATTAAGTTTAGTTAAATAAATAAATAAATAGCCTTCCAACAGGTTGAGGCGGGGCTTTGATGCCAACGTTATCGATTAGTTTCAGTTTCTCGGCGCCAGGCCTTTTATTGAATGAATGCTCATACCACCACTTAATTGTAAGGGCTCCATGTTTAGCCAAACGCCGATATAGAAAGCGTTTGTTTCTTTTAAAATCGATCAGCGGTTTCTTGATCAATCGCAGTAAATTATCAGATGAAGCACCGGGCCTAATTTCACTCCCTGTCCAGCAGTCTCCATATTTGCTTGGACCCATATTTTGAAATGCTGAATAGAATACAACCAATTTCAATATAAAACCGCGGTCACGCTAGACTAGGGGAAAGGGATGAAAGATCTGACCACAGTTCTTCCAGAACCGTAACAGCGTTATCAGTTTGTGTGAATGAAGCGAAGTGACATGCGTAAAACCAATGGTGTAGAATGGCATACAGGTTTTTTAAGTGAGCCACGTTTGCATGTAGGCAATTTATATTCACAATACTTGGGCTACTAAAGAACTATTATTTTTATTGCATTTTATTGGTTGTTTGAGTAAAAAAAAACAATGGGGCCATTATTGCGGAAGTTTACAACCCAGAAGTCGATCAGGACTAAAAGGGGGAAACATTTTTTTTATTTGAATTGGGTTCTAAATTGACAGGGAACCGGTCGGGGTTACGGCAAGCGAAAATATTTTTAAGGATGGCCTGAGCTGCACTTTTTCAAGCCTCTCCTGCCCCTCCCCCTCTCTCTCATAGCGGACCCCCCACCCCCTCTCCTGCCCCCCCCGCTCTCTCTCACTTGGACCCCCACCAGGAGTCTTTTGAGTCTTGGAAAGTGTTTTCCAAGACTCAAAAGGGCTTGTCCCAAGGAGAAGTAGTATGAACCTTTATTTTAACTAACTACTACATAGAAAACATTATGAATTGCATCCACATATCAGTAAGCCTTCCTCCCTCACAAACATCTTAAAGTGACAGGAACTCCATTAGACCTACACACCTACAATGTATTGACATCAAAGATACCTGTTAAAGTTCAGCTCACAGGTGGGATGTGACCTATGCTATTAAGCTTGTAAAAAATAATGTTCAATCATTGAGGTTGTGTCAGTCAGAATGTGTGTGTGTGTGTGTGCGTGCGTGCGTGTGTGCGTGTGTATGTTTGTCACTAACCTGCCAGCTCCATTCCCAGAAGTCTTTGCTGATCCCTCTGATGGGCCTTCAGCTGTTCCTGCATGTGCTGCTGCCACTTTCGCCCAGGCTGGGTTACAACACACACCTGTAGCCCACACACACACAGCACCTGCCTTGCGCCCACACACAGCTTACCGCACCGCATGCGCCCACACATGGCACACACACGCACAGCACACACCACGCCCAGCCCACGCAACGCACGCACCACGCCGCCCACACACAACACACACCGCATGCGCCCACACACACACACCGCCGCATGCACACACACACACACGCACACACACACACACGCACGCACACACACACACACACACACACAATGCATGCACACACACACACAACACGCACGCCCACACACACACACCTTGCGCCCACACACACACAGACACACAACCATGCCTTGCGCACACACACACACACACACACACATGCACACACACACACACACACCATGCACGCATGCACACACACACACCATGCATGCATGCACACACACACACACGCACACACACACACCATGCACGCACGCACACACACACAACACGCGCACACACACACACCATGCATGCATGCACACACACACACACACACACACACACACCATGCATGCATGCACACACACACACAACGCCTTTACCATGCGGCCATGCACACACACACACACAACACGCACGCACACACACACACACGCACACACACACAACACGCGCACACACACACACACACACACACGCACGCCACACACACACACACAATGCATGCACACACACACACAACACACACACACACACACACAACACACACACACACACACACAATGCATGCACACACACACACACACACACACACACCATGCATGCATGCACACACACACACCATGCATGCATGCACACACACACACCATGCATGCATGCACACACACACACCATGCATGCATGCACACACACACACCATGCATGCATGCACACACACACACCATGCATGCATGCACACACACACACCATGCATGCATGCACACACACACACCATGCATGCATGCACACACACACACCATGCATGCATGCACACACACACACCATGCATGCATGCACACACACACACAATGCATGCACACACACACACCATGCATGCATGCACACACACACACCATGCATGCATGCACACACACACACCATGCATGCATGCACACACACACACCATGCATGCATGCACACACACACACAATGCATGCACACACACACACCATGCATGCATGCACACACACACACCATGCATGCATGCACACACACACACAATGCATGCACACACACACACCATGCATGCATGCACACACACACACAATGCATGCACACACACACACCATGCATGCATGCACACACACACACAATGCATGCACACACACACACAATGCATGCACACACACACACCATGCATGCATGCACACACACACACCATGCATGCATGCACACACACACACACACAATGCATGCACACACACACACCATGCATGCATGCACACACACACACCATGCATGCATGCACACACACACACCATGCATGCATGCACACACACACACCATGCATGCATGCACACACACACACCATGCATGCATGCACACACACACACCATGCATGCATGCACACACACACACCATGCATGCATGCACACACACACCATGCATGCATGCACACACACACACCATGCATGCATGCACACACACACACCATGCATGCATGCACACACACACACAATGCATGCACACACACACACCATGCATGCATGCACACACACACACCATGCATGCATGCACACACACACACCATGCATGCATGCACACACACACACAATGCATGCACACACACACACCATGCATGCATGCACACACACACACCATGCATGCATGCACACACACACACCATGCATGCATGCACACACACACACAATGCATGCACACACACACACCATGCATGCATGCACACACACACACAATGCATGCACACACACACACCATGCATGCATGCACACACACACACCATGCATGCATGCACACACACACACAATGCATGCACACACACACACCATGCATGCATGCACACACACACACAATGCATGCACACACACACACCATGCATGCATGCACACACACACACCATGCATGCATGCACACACACACACAATGCATGCACACACACACACCATGCATGCATGCACACACACACACCATGCATGCATGCACACACACACACCATGCATGCATGCACACACACACACCATGCATGCATGCACACACACACACCATGCATGCATGCACACACACACACCATGCATGCATGCACACACACACACCATGCATGCATGCACACACACACACACACACACAATGCATGCACACACACACACCATGCATGCATGCACACACACACACACAATGCATGCACACACACACACACACAATGCATGCACACACACACACACGCACACACACACACCATGCATGCATGCACACACACACACCATGCATGCATGCACACACACACACCATGCATGCATGCACACACACACACAATGCATGCACACACACACACAATGCATGCACACACACACACCATGCATGCATGCACACACACACACAATGCATGCACACACACACACCATGCATGCATGCACACACACACACACACACCATGCATGCATGCACACACACACACCATGCATGCATGCACACACACACACACACAATGCATGCACACACACACACCATGCATGCATGCACACACACACACAATGCATGCACACACACACACAATGCATGCACACACACACACAATGCATGCACACACACACAACACGCACGCACACACACACACAATGCATGCACACACACACACACCATGCATGCATGCACACACACACACCATGCATGCATGCACACACACACACCATGCATGCATGCACACACACACACCATGCATGCATGCACACACACACACCATGCATGCATGCACACACACACACAACACGCACGCCACACACACGGTATTATTGTACCTGCTGTAGTTTGAGGGGCAGAGGTAGGTCTTGTGTGTGTGTGTGTGTGTGTGTGTGTGTGTGTGTGGTACCTGCTGTAGTTTGAGGGGCAGAGGTAGGTCCTGTGTGTGTTGCAGCATCTCCTCCAGGCTCCGGGGTGTGTGTGTGTCTGGGGGGAGGGGAGGGGGGCAGGGGACTGAACTCCGAGCAGAAGGAGGAGTCTAGATGTCGAGGGGCGGAGCTGACACTGCTGCGGGGCGTGACTAAACTGTGCCCCATCCAATCAGAGAGCGGATATGGAGCTAGGTGCGGCTGCACAGGAGATGACATCACAGGATCTGTAAGAGGGTAACGGTGCGTTCATGTATCAGTGAAAACATCATCATTCACGTCACTACATGTGGGAATACCGGTGCGTTCATGAGCATGGGAATACATTATCATTCACGTCACTACATGTGGGAATACCGGTGCGTTCATGAGCATGGGAATACATTATCATTCACGTCACTACATGTGGGAATAAGAGGTGCGTTCATGGGCATGGGGAAAACATCACCACGTCACTACATGTGGGAATAACGGTGCGTTCATGGGCATGGGAAAAAACTTTTTTTTACCTTTTTTACCATTTACTTTCCACTGTGATCAGTGCAACTGGCTACACCAGATGTGATCGCAGCATGTAGACCAGTCTTCTAAACTATTTTTGCACGTTGCCAAAGGAGCGCTTCAGTGTAGCCTCCCTGTGAATCGCTTGTTTGTTTGTTTGAAGTGCCTGTGTAGGCTATACTTCTGTGAGGGGAATCGATGTAAGCTACTTTAATTTCAACTTGGTAGTTGTAGTCTATGCGACTAAAAAGCATGTCTACTTGTGTGTAGGTCACACACAAGTAAACATATCCTTGCGAATCGAGCAAGTGATAGTTTAGCCTAAAGCAAAAGTATCTTCCGACCGAGCCGAGGTGCATTCATATTAGGCAAGCAGGTAGATGGGCAGCAGGTAGAGGGGCAGCTGTGGCCCACTGGTTAGCACTCTGGACTTGTAACTGGAGGGTTGCCGGTTCGAGCCCCGACCAGTGGGCCACACCTGAAGTGCCCTTGAGCAAGGCACCTAACCCCTCACTGCTCCCCGAGCGCCGCTGTGGTTGCAGGCAGTTCACTGCGCCGGGATTAGTGTGTGTGCTTCACCTCACTGTGTGCTGTGTTTCACTAATTCACGGATTGGGTTAAATGCATAGACCAAATTTCCCTCACGGGATCAAAAGAGTATATATACTTATATATACTTATACTTAGATGTTTTTGGTAATCGCCTTTGTTGCTTTGCATTTCCAGTTTAAAACGAAAAACGTAGAATTCCCACAACACCTTTCAAATGTAAAACTTAAAAGAAAAAAGTCCACCGGGACCGTTTGTTTCTATCTGTCAAATTAAAACCCACTTCATGCTTTATGCGCAACTTATTCCACTGCTTGGTTGAATTTCCCATTGTCCTACGTAATTTAGAACGACCATTAACCGTATGTTATCTGCACACCTATGAAGTAGATCCATTTTTGGCCGTATCACACTTGTATATTAATTCGCCAAACTCGTTGTGAAGTTTAAATGAACGGTCACTGACCGAGCTGTAAAATGCAGACGTTCAGAACATGGCAACATTGTAGCATATGACGGAGGTGGCTTTTAGCTAGATGGATGACAGCAGGCTAAGTAAAAGCGATGTTTCAAAGCTAAAGTTCATCAGAATCTTGGGATGCGCCAGCTTGACAACGGGAGAGATAGAACTAACGACTGGCTTTTTGGCGTAGCAAAAACCATCCATTTAGAACTAGTAAGGCAGTTTGTCCTGTGAGTTGAGAAATTAGTTGATATGTGTCGGAAGAAATTAGTTCTACAAACAAGACAGTTTTAGCGATTAAAACATTTAAATTGTAACAGGAAATGAACACAACGCAAGTGGCAACAGTGGAATAAGCGGGATAATGGACTCCACGGTGGTCTGTTCACAGAAGTTAATGCACTACGAGGTTCGCTTGGCGGGGGGCTTTTACAACCCTCGACTGTGCATTAACTTCTGTGAACAATTTCCACCATGGTTATCCATTATCCCTTACTTTTTACTACTAGTAAGCTTAGAAGTGGCCTTTACAAGAGCATTATCTGTTCCGAAAAAAAACTTCGACACTTTAATTAGGGCTGCTTTAGCCTTGGATCTTCAGCGATCTTCAGTAGGCTACTGTGTACAGTGCCACCTGTGGTAGTATAGAGTAACCTGTGGTAGCTCTATACAAAACATATTGATGTCAATGGTGCATTTTGCCCATGTTCAGGGTGGAAAGTGAAAAAGAAAAGATTTGCATAAGACAAGTCAAATTGGTGTCTTTAAAAAGAAGGGATCGTGGAGAATAAAGAAAAAAATATTTAAAAAAATCTTTGCATATTCCCACAAGGTGTTTGGATGTTCTGAAAATGAGAACCAAAAATATTTTTCAGACTTGTAAGGTGTGCTGTTCAGACCCTGAAGGGATTTCTTTTCTGTTCATTGCTTTTTGTGAGAGTGTTTCTAATCTCAATAAGGATAATAAATCAAGAGCCTATGTTGAGTACAAATATGTCTTCTGAAGGCCTAAACAGAGCCCAGCCAAAAACTCCAATAAAATTTTGATCAACTTTGAGGGACAGCTATGACCATGCAGGGTCATCCAGACCAGACGTGACGATTTTGCCACATACTATTCCTATTTACGTACCAGCATGCAAAATTTGAGCCTCCTACATGGTTTAGTTCTTGCGCTACGGGCTTGTGAACTTTGAGGGAAAAAAAGAAGCTGAACAAAATCAACACCCCCCTCCCCCCGTAAAACTGTCTGTATCTTGTAAAGTATTGATCTCACATAAAAGTAATTTTACAGTGTGTCTCCTGGGTAACATAGGTACACCTGGTAATTTTTTCAGATTTTTTTTGAGACCTAAGTGTGTGGGCCCTGGTTAAATTGACGTGGAATGACCCCCATAAAACAAACAAAACTAGGATTTGGAGGAATACATTGACTGTTTGTGTTTCTGGTGAGGATTTGAGATTGCATTGAGTAGTTTAAATAAAACAAGATTTCGAAAAGGCTTGCATAGTTTGTATAGGCTATTAATGTGTTTGTGTATACTGTTAAGTACATGCCTAAAATTGTGGTCCATTTGTGGAAAAACACTTAAGTTAAAACAAACTGAATATGAGCTGCTAACTGACATTTTAAACGAAACGCCCACACACGACTGAACGAGGGGAGGCAGCACGACACCATGCATATATATATATATATTACATTACATTACATTTAGCTGACGCATTTTTAACCAAAGCGACTAACAACATGGTGAACAGTTTAAGTTTTAAAGCAATTCTCTCAACAATTTTAGGACAATTTAAAAACGGTAGAGTACAGTAAGAATAAGTGCATCAGTGAGTGCTGTTTTTAAACAGTTGAGTGTCAGTTCAAGACGGCTGGTGAGTGCTAGGATCAGCAAGATTTGTTGTAAGTGGTGCTATGAGAGGAGATGTTCTCTGAAGAGCTGGGTCTTCAGAAGTTTTTTGAAAATGGAGAGGGATGTCTCTGCCCTTGTAGGAACTGGCAGTGTGTTCCACCAACTAGGAACAACAGATGAGAAAAGTTTGGATTGGCCTGAGCGTACCGGTGGTAGAGCTAGACGTCGTTCGTCTGAGGAGCGCAGCGGTCTGGAGGTAGCGTATGTCTATGGGCAGATGACGTGACGCCTGTTTTTTCCATAATTAAGTGTAAAGGTTAACTGAACTGCATTTCTCAACTAAAACAACACATGCCAGTGGGGCACTGAACATCATTTTATTTCAACATGTTTATTTTTGTACGTAAAATGTATTTGGTGTTTTTCATATTTTAAGGTGAATAGCAAAATGTCCTGCTGTGTGACTGTGTAACATTGATGACTCATCAAATGTAAATATTAGTAAAATAAAGCAGATATGTTTAGAGCAGCTAATAAATGCCTTGACATTATTTTGTATGTATTTACTTAGTTAATTTAAGTTTTAAAAATGCTAAAAATTACTAAGATAATATTTACAGTACATTTAGTTTTGAAACACAAATGATGTCCTGCGGTGTGACATAGGGATATTAGATTTTTGTACTGGCAGTTACATGGACAGCCATTGGGGTCCTTTAGTCAAGCCCCCTACCAGGAAGTCCCCCAGATGTTTGGATGTGCTAAGAAGTTTAAAAGGTGAGTATTAATATCTTATTAATTTGATAAATTTCATTATTTCTGTCAAACCATTAAAGGAAAATTCCGTTTTTTAGCACTATAAGGCCCTTTTCTGGTTTGTTTTGGATGAACTAGAGTGGTGGACACCGAAATTTTGACGATTGGTCCTGTCTCGACTTTTCTGACTCGTTTTGAATCGCCTTTGACTTCTCTCAGGGTGGCTGGCAATGGGCATACTGTAGTAGGCTACTCAAACATGTCCTAAAACAACCCTTAACGTTCGTTTTCAAAACTGTGCAACTCACCGAGTGGTTAGTGGTGTTCGTTGATGTTCCAAAACAAGTAGCGTAGCGAAACACAGTTTCTGTCGTCTTTTATTTGCCATTTTGTAAAATACCATTGATATTACTGCGCCACCGTCTATGCTTCAGGCTCAAATATTGAGCGGATATATTTGATACATTGCACCGATATATTTGATTTTAATAATCAAAGTGTGATTAGAAATGTAGTGTGACATAATTAAGTCAGATGTCTAGCTAGATTCTCGTCTGTTATGTTTGCAATATTAAACATAAATATAAATATATATCTGTCTTTATATATATTAAACAAATATTGTAAATATTTATATTAAATATACCTATATTATGCATATATTAAACATAAATATATATCGGTCTTCATTTGTTTGTTGTGTATGTTAACAGTTACTGATCATTGTTTTTCAAGTGATTTTTGTCAGTTTTTAGGCATGAGCAAAGAAAGGACAAGGAGGTCCCGGGAAAGGTTAGCACAGGATGAAGCCAGACATGAGGAGACCCTTAGGGAGCGAAGGAGAAAGTAAATAAGCCAGACATGAGGAGATCCTTAGGGAGCGAAGGAGAAAGCCAGGCATGAGGAGATCCTAGGGGAGCCGGAAGGAGAAAGCCAGGCATGAGGAGATCCTTAGGGAGCGAAGGAGAAAGCCAGGCATGAGGAGATCCTTAGGGAGCGAAGGAGAAAGTAAATAAGCCAGACATGAGGAGATCCTTAGGGAGCGAAGGAGAAAGCCAGGCATGAGGAGATCCTTAGGGAGCGAAGGAGAAAGTAAATAAGCCAGGCATGAGGAGATCCTTAGGGAGCGAAGGAGAAAGTAAATAAGCCAGGCATGAGGAGATCCTTAGGGAGCGAAGGAGAAAGCCAGGCATGAGGAGATCCATAGGGAGGAAGGAGAAATAAATAAGCCAGGCATGAGGGAGATCCGAAGGAGAAAGTAAATAAGCCAGGCATGAGGAGATCCTTAGGGAGCGAAGGAGAAAGTAAATAAGTTTATAATAGGGAAATTGAGTTGGTGAAACATTCTCTAAGACGTACAATTGTATAGAAAACATGTAACAGCTATCTCTGTTCCATCAACAGATATCAAGAAAAGAAAGCTAAAGGAGAAATTAGACCATGAAATATAACCAGCCTCCCAAAACATAAGAGAGCAAAGCTTTGTGGGGAATGGAATAAGACAAAGGCAAGGAACAAGAAGAAGAAGAAGGATCTGGCAGCCATTTTGGATACTACTCCCCCATCACCCGAAGAACTTGATGTGTCCTTTAGTCCAGTTCATCTTTCTCCTGCTCATGGTTCTATTTCCCCAATTCCAAGTCCCCCCCAAGAGGTTTGTCCACCCAAGTTGACAGCAAAAGTTAAGAGGCTGGAAAGAGAAAACAAGGAGCTAAAAGCAATGCTCGATTGCATGAAAAAAGCCTATAGTAAAATGAGGGTTCAAAAGCATCGCTGGTATAAAGCTAAGAAAGCACGTCAACCTACTCTCAGATCTTCAACGAAAAGCAAAAACGAAAAACGGCAAGTCACCAACTTTCTCTCCAGGGATGAAAGCAGCAGGCTCTTGGCAGGGATGAAAGCAGCAGGCTCTTGGCAGGGAAAAGAGATACTGTGGGCCGGAAAATCAACAAAATGCAGCGGCGGGTTTTGACCAAAACCACGAGTGAGCTCTGGTTCCACTGAATGGACTCTTAATACAACCAAGAATCTAGCTTCACAATGCAAATGTCCTGAATTTCCCCTTGGGGATCAATAAAGTATCTATCTATCTATCATGTCGTACCGTCAGTTTGCTCGCTACAGGCCCAAGCACATTACAGAGACCAGGCCAACAGATAGAAATACTTGTGCATGCTACCAGCATGAAAACATGCGCTTTGCACTGATTGACTCTTTGGTTTTTAAAGGCATGATTTCAACCAAAAGCCTGTCTAATCTTCTTTCCTCCATTACTTGTAACACAGAGGAACAAAAATGTATACAGGCAGTGCACCAACTGCTGTTTTGATGAGGTGCGTCTCAACTCACACAATGCTGATGGATTCCCTAGGTGGGAGCCGGTTAAGGTGACTGTAGGGGAGAAGGTGTTCACGAACTGGGTTAAAAAAGGGGTTGAGGGAACGCTGGGAAAGCTGGCAGAGACCTTCCAGCGTGACCTGGAGTCAATTGCATCCCATCAATTCAATTGGATGCACCAATCAGCCAAAATGAGGGAGTTAAAGGAGAAATTGCAAGAAAATGATTTGGTGTTGCACATTGATTTTTGAAAATTATGAATGCAAACTGAACACAGAAATTCAATCTTTCCACTTTGGTGGAAATAGAACCCAAGTAACCATACATACAGTGGTTGCCTACACCAAAACGGCCATTCAGAGCTTCGCAACAGTCTCAAAGTCTCTGAGGCATGATGAGCGTGCTGCATGATGAGCGTGCTGCATGGGCTCGCTTACAGCCCATCGTTGAAGACCTCCAAATGCAGCATGACACACAGTTTGCGTCACTCCACCTCATCAGTGATGGTCCTGTGACACAGTATAGCAAGAAGTCAAATTGTTTCCTAATGAGTACACTACCGTTTACCTGGGGGTTCCAGTGTCTCACATGGAATTATAGTGAACGTGGCCACGGAAAAGGAGCTCCTGATGGGGTTGGCGCTTGTGAAGCGGACGGCAGATCAGGCTGTCCAAAGGGGAGCTGATCTGCAAACTGCAGAGGCCCTCTTTGACTTCTTATCCAGCAAATCCAAATGAAATGGATAGAGCAGCGGTTCCCAAACTTTTCCCCCCACGTACCACCGCCTACATTCCGACTCGGCTCGCGTACCCCCACCATCCGACACATAAACACATAAAAACGTAACGCATTCTAACGCGCATGCGCCCCACCGTTTCCATCGGTTTTAGGTTTTAGGTGCATTTGGTCAGTTTAAAAGTTATGAAAAGTAGCCTGAATAGTAGCCTAACTACATCCACTACAATATCTTATAATAGGCCTACAACAACGCCTGACAAGGATGTGTTCGTTTGGACAACATTAGGCTATACAGCCTAGAAAGGCTAAACTTAGGCTACCTTTAGTTTGTTAAATGTAAAGCCTAGCTTAATGTTACCTTTCTTGCCCATCTGAAATAACTCCTAGCTTTGCTCCTTCCCTCCTTTCTGTTTTTGTTGTTTTCAAAAACCTGTTATATCCGCAAAACTTTCCCCCACGAACCATCCAACGCATTCAAAAGTAACGCATTCTATTAGCTATTCCAGGCGTCATGTTTAATAAGCTGCCCTTTTTTGATGAACACATACAGAGTTTCTAAATGATATCCTTTAATTTCATGCTTCCATATCATTATGACCTGATTTGAAATTATGTATTTATTCATGAATTAATTACAAAAGATTTAACATTTTAATTTTACACCTGTCCACCATAGCCCTTTTCATCTCACGTAGCCCCTAGAAGCAGCTCGCGTACCACCGGGAGTACGCGTACCACCGTTTGGGAATCCCTGTGATAGAGGAAAAGGACATAGAAGAAATTGACAAACTGCTCCCTCCTGTGCTCCCTGCTGTGAAAGGCATATTAGGCACACACCAAATGTACTCTACAACACCAGGGGAGGTGTTTCATAGGGCAGTAAGTTGCTTCTGCAGCTACCCAAAAGTGTGTGGCTGCTTCAAGGTAACAAAAGTCACAATGGGTGGTGACAGTCCAGCTCAAGAGATTACCCCTATCCCTACCCCGTCCTTCTTGGATGAAGATGTTGAAAGTGATCAAGACCAAGTTTTTGAAGTGGGAAAGTTCATCATTGTAAAATATGATGAGAAACGATATGTGGGCCAAGTGTTGAATATTCAGGGAAAGGAAATACAGGTGAACTGTATAACACGTGCTAACCTGGCTAGATGAGGCCTAGCGTGCTAACCAGGCTAGATGAGGCCTAGCGTGCTAACCTGGCTAGATGAGGCCTAGCGTGCTAACCTGGCTAGATGAGGCCTAGCGTGCTAACCAGGCTAGATGAGGCCTAGCGTGCATATAACGTATCATATATAACATGGAAACAAGAATGCCTTCCAGTGGCCTGACAAAGAAGGTACCATTTACTACTCGCGGAGTGAAATAATTGGTAAGATTTCCGAGCCTGAGCCCCATGGTCGAGTTGCAAAGTTAACGAACATGGACTGGCTCATGTTCAACATACAAGTTTGCCATTTCTCCTTCTACATCTTTTTATATATATATATATATATATATATATATATATATATATATATATATATATATATATATATATACTAGCTCTAACAGCTTGTCATGTTTATGGTCTGATTTTTTGTTCGTGAAATTTGTCTTGTTCACTGGAATCTTTGTTCAAAGAGCTGAATTGATGATTTTAATATGCTTTTAATTATTTTATGATTTCATGATTTTAATGACTTTCTACTAAGAAACAAAATAATTGTTTAGTCTTTTAAGTTAAAAATAGAAATGAATGTTCTTTATGACTGGGTCTGATTTGACGTCTCCAAAATGTTAATTATTCAGTATGTCTTGTTCACTACATTTTTAGTTAACATTCATACACTAAGTAATAAGATTGTACTGATATGTTGCATTTTCATTAATGTTCAAACAGAGATGCAAATTAATTTGTTTGTTACAAAAGTATTCAATAAATGTCACCATAAATATTCATACAGTGTCTCATTTCGTCCTGTGGTGTGACATCACTTCAAACACAATTAAATGACTTTTACTATGTTACCTAGCTTAAATAATTAGATACATTTGAAAACATTGCATAATATAACTATAGAAAAACATAATTAACATTTTCAAATATTTTCTCATTTTACACAATATTTCCACTGGAGTGAGTGGTAAACGATGGCACAAGCAAAGAATATAATCGAAAAACAATATATGCAGAATTTCAATGATAATTCTTTAAGAATACTTGTTTAACTTAAAACCACCTGATTTGCATTTGAAATGAATGATATTTATAGTAATGGTATGTCACACCGCAGGACATATTTTGCCTGGAGTTGTGAGAAAAGTTTAATTAATTACATAATGAGAAAAAACAGTTTCTGTTAACCTCTTACGGTTTTGAACTTTACAAATTCATACAATTCTCAAGCAATTTCAAACTTAAAAAAAAAAAATGCTGTTTCACCCTTATTGGTCATATAAGCATATATATATATATATATATATATATATATACAGTGTTTCCCCTAGACATTTTTCCAGCAGCGGTGCTATTACTTGGCGGGGGGGTGGGGGTTGTTGCGCATTTTTTTTTATTTTTTTATATATCATACCTTCGTGTTTCTTTTGTGGACATTTTCAGCTTTCTTTTACATTATTAGTTAAAAATTATAGAAGAAAAATTAAATGGCACAACCATTTAATGACCATTAATAATTAAAAGATTATTTACAATTTATTTAAATTTGTCTTAATGGCAAAGGCCACACCCAATCTGCGAGCACTTAATTTTTATGGGCTTTGAATTGAATTGAATTGTGGGGGGGCCATTAATGCTGACACGCATGCACGTAGCCAGATGCTCTCCTTGTAGTCTAATTCTCAGTCCCAAAACAACAAACCCACATTATAAAAAGTAAATACTCACTTTTCTTCTACATCACTCCCACAGTTACCATACAACTCACTCACAATTAACTCGAAAAAGACCTAGGCTACTTGATTGAAGTGCGACGGTTCGTCTCACCGTCAAGAGAACGCTGAAGTTATGAGAACATGTCTTTCTGATAAGAGAATATAGGCTCCTATATGTCTAATGCCGTAAACGTAGAAAAGGTCTGTTTGTGATAGCCTATTATAGCTAAGTGGACAGAATTTAGGCTATAATGTATACCAACATATGCTCATATTTCCTTTAACTATCAGACAGTTTAAACAGGCCTAGACTGTGTTAGCCTAGCTTTCCCATGCAAACATTACATATAGCCCCACGCTTAACGTTACAAGTCTAGGCTACAATTAACGTTAAGACCATACACCTTGTAGCACATTGGTTTACTCTATTGCATTACTTACGTTTTAATAATTTGTCGTTGAATGTTGATGGAGGCTCATCTTTGGGAAATCAGCTCTCTGGATAAAATTGTCAGCCGGAGCAAGAGTTCTCAGAGTTGACGACACGGGGTAAATCCAATCAGCAGAAAGAACCGCGATCACAACAGTAGGCTAAATCGCAACAAACTTTTTCCCCATGTTAAATTCATTTGGTAATCATGAATTGGTTTCTTTTATTTGATGTAGGCTAGAGAGGAGGATGCATGTTTCACATTAGTGTCAATGTGTCAAAGCAGGCTTTGGATCAGAGGAATTGCTCAAGCTTAACATATGGCATAATCTATGTTTAATTCACGGCATACAAACAGCCGTGATGAAATCTAACTAATATCATTTTTATTGTCACCAGGCCTATAAGTAGGCTATTTATTGTGTAACCTACAAGTGAACGATGACACCATAGGCTACACTGTGGCGGAGCAAGACCCCATCAGTCGGATAGCTAAACAATGTAACCGTGTTCAGAACGTAGGCTAGCCATATGGGCTGCAGACTTGTCTTTGGGCTTGTAATCACCTGACACATCATGCCGCATATATGTCCTGAATAATGAGAGGCTAAGTGCGGATTTGATGCACTTAACTTACTCAAGACTTTCAGAAAACAATTTCGAGATGACGTTGGCCATTGTGCTTTTACAGTGTGTTAAGTGAATCTCATGATATTATGTTGCAGCGGGCGCTGAAAATCCAGCGGCGGCGCTGCGCCGCTGTTAAATCTTAGATTTTGAACAATCTAAGCTGTGCGAACGTCAGAGGGCGGGATCAGACGTGACTAGCTCCTTATAATATCGGAGCACCTCTCAGGTAATCAGACAACAACTGCAGTGAGTTGGGAGAGAAAGCAAGAACACATAGGCTACTACTGGCCAAATCCTCTCCAATTGTTAGAATTGGACTCTGGGCGTTTTGGGAACAGCTGAGGGAGGAGGCTACTTGAAACTGTGAGTTTCGGGTCGGTGTGAGCGAGCCGGACTTTCAGTTGACAGTAATTAACACCCTTTTGAACAATCTAAGCTGTGCGAACGCCAGAGGGCGGGCCCACGCTGATGCATCATTAGTGAGACAGGAGGACAGCTGCATGCAATTCCTAGCAGAATAAAAATAGTGGCGGCTGCTGAATCGGCAGCATAAGCGGCAGCCCTCGTTTCAGCCAGGCGACGTTTAAGACGGACACGGTCAAGACAGCAAGTTGACCTGTGCAAGTTCACCGAGCACAGGCACCCGACAAAGGCAAAATGTGCCGTTCCACCATATCTGTTATCACCGCCATTGCAGAATACGCATCATGCCAAAAGGGGCAGAAATGTCAAAGGGGCAGAAATCCCTTCACCTCCAGGAACTTAAACGGTCCTCACCGACAGAAACCTCCTTCTCCATGGGCTTGTGGAACTGTCAATCCGCAGTCAACAAAACCGACTTCATAGCTGGCTATGCCAACCACCTTTCATTGGAACTCCTTGCTCTCACTGAGACTTGGATCAAACCAGAGAACACTGCCACCCCGGCTGCACTCTCCACTAACCTTACACTATCCCACACCCCTCGCCTATCTGGGCGAGGAGGCGGGACGGCCTGCTGATCTCCAACAAATGGAAATTCACCCCGCTACTGCCTTCAAACAAATATGTCTCATTCGAATTCCATGCCATCACAGTGATCGCCCCAGCAAAACTCTACGTGCTGGTCATCTACCTGCCCTCCAGGCCAACTAGGCGACTTTATTGGCGAACTTGACACTCTGCTATCCTCCATCCCTGAGCATGACTGTCCTTCTTGTTCTCGGGATATGAACATCCACTTAGATGCCCCAGGCTCAACGGACTTTTTGGCCCTGGTCCACTCCTTTGACCTCGAACTGGTTCAAAGCCCACCGACTCACAAAGCTGGCAAAGAGCTTGACTTGATCTTCACTTTCGGAACTGCAGCACAGACACCCTCATGGTGACGCCGGGCTCCATCTTTCTGACCACTTCTTCATCCAGTTCAACGCCAGCCTGTCAGAACAGCCTCCGGCTCCTCAGCCGATGGTCACGTTCACCCGCAACATCCGGAACCTGTCTCCAACGCGACTTCTCCTCTATGGTTGCCTCCGGTCTACCTCCACTCAACTCCTTCTCCTCTCTGGAGGTTAATGAAGCCACTGACTCGCTCTGCTCCACACTGACCTCGTGTCTAGACGAGCTGTGCCCTCTTACCACAAGGCCAGCTCGATCCAAACATTCTCATCCATGGCTAAATGATACCCTCCGATCGCAGCACACCAAACTCAGAGCCGCGGAGAGGAAATGGCACAAATCCAAACTAACTGACGACCTCAAAAACTACCAGACACTCCTGACCTCCTTCTCAGCCAGCATCACTGCTGCTAAGACTGCTTTCTACCATGACAAAATCAACAGCGCTACAGACACTCGAAAACTTTTCTCAACCTTCAAATCGCTACTCAACCCTCAGCTGCCTCCTCCTCCATCCAGCCTTACTGCAGATACCCTCGCCTCATTTTTTACAAACAAAGTGGCGGCAATCAGCAGTCAATTCTCTACATGCCCACTCAACGCATCTGACTCAGATACCGCACTCCTACAACCTCTAGGGACTGCTGGAACATCTTTTCAGCATTCACGCCTCTCTCCGAGAGTGAAGTGTCCAGACTCCTGACATGCAGCCGTCCTACCACATGCTCGCTGGACCCTATACCTACGAGCCTACTTCAGTCCATCAGCCCGACCATCGCTCCAGCTATCACACATGTGATCAATGCCTCGCTAACCTCCGGCACATTTCCAACAGCGTTCAAAGTGGCCCGGGTAACACCATTACTTAAGAAAGCTTCTCTCAACCCTGCTCAAGTCGAACTACCGCCCTGTCTCACTACTGCCTTTCCTATCCAAAGGCATTGAGCGAGCAGTCTCCAAACAGGTCTCTGACTTCCTTTCACAGAACAACCTTCTGGATCCAAATCAGTCTGGGTTCAAAAGCGCCACTCTACCGAAACGGCTCTGCTGTCTGTAACAGAAGCCTTAAAGAAGCCAGGGCGACCGGGCCGGTCATCAGTACTCATTCTGCTTGACTTATCGGTTGCCTTTGACACGGTTAATCACCGTATCCTTCTCTCTATACTCGCTGACATGGGAATCTCGGTTCTGCTCTCTCCTGGTTTGAATCCTACCTCACAGGGCCGCGTTTAACGTATCATGGCTTGGTCAGCTATCCGCACCTCACCATCTCACCACAGGGGTCCCCAGGGCTCAGTGCTGGGCCCCTCCTCTTTGCTATCTACACCACCTCCTTGGGACAGATTATCCGTTCAAGACGGCTTCTCATACCACTGCTATGCAGACGACACACAGCTCTATCTGTCCTTTCCACCTGACGACCCCCTGGTTTCAGCACGGATCTCAGATTGCCTTTCAGACATAGCTACATGGATGAAGGCACACCACCTCCAGCTGAACCTCTCAAAGACTGAACTGCTGGTCATCCCAGCTAAACCTACCATACACCACGACATCAACATCAAATTTGACTCCCTGTCTGTTTCACCCGACCAGGACTGCAAGAAATCTAGGAGTTGTTCTCGACAACCAACTAAACTTCTCAGATCATGTTGCCTCAGTCGCCCGGTCATGCCGTTTTAGCACTCTACAACATACGGAAAATCAGGACTTACTTGACTCAAGATGCTACCCAACTTCTGGTTCAGGCAATAGTCATCTCTCACTTCGACTACTGCAATGCCCTCCTGACAGGTCTCCCAGCCTGCGCGAGTGAAACCACTTCAGATGATCCAGAACGCGGGCGGCGCCTGGTCTACAACCAACCCAAAGGGCACGTTACCCGCTGCTCATCCAGCTACACTGGCTACCTATGGCGCCCCGCATCAAATTCAAGTCTCTAACGCTTGCCTACAAAGTAGTCTCGGTTCTGCTCCCACCTACTTGAATGCCCTCATACAGACTTACACTACCTCCAGACCGCAAGGCGCTCCTCTGCCTAACGACGCCTAGCTCTACCACCCGGTAATGCTCAAGCCAATCCAAACTTTTCTCATCTGTTGTTCCTCGTTGGTGGAACACACTGCCAGTTCCTACAAGGGCAGGGACATCCTTTTCCACTTTCAAAAACTCCTGAAGACCCAGCTCTTTAGGAGAACATCTACTCTCATAGCAACACTTACAACAAGTCTTACTGATCCTAGCACTCACCAGCCGTTTTAAACTGACAAGTAACTGCTAAAAACAGCACTCACCGCCGCACTTATTCTTACTGTACTCTAATGTTTTTTGAAACTGTCCTAAAATTGTGAGAATTGTTCTAAAACTTACTGTTTACCATGTTGTTAGTCGCTTTGGTTAAAAAGCGTCAGCCAAATGTAATGTAATGTAATGTAATGTAAATACATTGTAGGGGAAACACTGATATATATATATATATATATATATATGTCGTGCTAGTGAATCAGCGCCGTAACCCTCCAAATCCTCGCCCTGCCTGGCACAGTGCAATGGCGCCATCTCCTGGTCATTAGATATTTAATCCATCTTTCACATTAGGAAGGAGTGCATCAAATCTTTGTAGTTCCTTAACAATTTGCCTAATCCATCCGATCAATTGTATTTTACTTGCTCCTTTATCAATTGTGGTGTATGATTAAGGTTTAGTTTTTGAATGTCAAAATTCGACATTTAATTAGATGAGCAGATATCTGAGCAATGGACAGTCTTAGGAGCTGACAGTTTTCATAGAAAATTCCCCACATTGTTCAGACGGAGTTCTGTTATTCTTGCTGTGTTAGTTATATACTGTATCTTGTACAAAAACGTAGTTTATTATTATAGTGACATGGTTGCTGTCAAAATTCACCGTCGTCAGTTTGAACACATTTTCGAAATATAGCCACAATGGCCGCCTGCACTACTCCACCTGCACACTTGAACACTTGCACACTTGTACACTTTACAACTTGGTGTTGTTGTCCTGAAAACACAACACTTCTGCTGCTCTTACATAACTTGCACCACTATGCCACTTTCTTCTTTATTACTTAGGTCAAACAGTATTTTATAGTATTTTACAGTATTTGCACTAGTATTTTATTGACTGTCTATGCACAATTTGGACAAAATTTTGCTGCTCTTATTTTTTCATTATTATATGTGCCCTCTTATTTACTTATTTACTTACTTTTTTGTTTACTTGAATGTTATGTTTGTCTGCGGACTTAAAATTGGTCAAATATGTCTTGTCTTCACCGTGGGATAGTGAGAAACGTAATTTCGATCTCTTTGTATGTCTGGAACATGTGAAGAAATTGACAATAAAGCTGACTTTGACTTTGAGTTTGAGGTGAATGGGAGCCGTAAATCATAGACTAGCGGTGACCAAGGAATATTTCGCCGGATTGCGTGACTGGTCTTTCTACGTCCTGCCTAAAATAAACACGATACATGTGATACAGTACTGTAATACATAACGTTATCCCTTTTTACATGTTAACGTAGCATACGACCGCTTCAGTTAACTATAACTTAGCTGATCAGCTGACAAAAAAGTTAACGTTAACAGTAGCCGAGAAGGTAAACAGACGCGTCTATCGTCAAGTCAAGTCGGCTGGCCCTTTACCTTAAGTACTTTAAGACCAAACTGTGTAAAAAATTGTGTGTGTTGCTCACAGTACAAAATGCAAGCATCAGCTAACGTTAACAACCCACAAGCAACAAGTCACTAACAGCTACCTTGGATGAAGTTAACGTCAGAAAGGTTGCCTTGCTTTATGCCAGCCGTTGACATAAACCAGTTTTCTGAAAATGTTGACATAACCCCGGTTCGCAACGAAACCAACGCGTTTACAGGCTAAGAAATAGAAGTTATGTAAACACGGTGACTTACCTTTGAAGTGCAACGTTTTTAACCTGGTAGCAGCTAAAATCAACACAAGAGGAATAGGTCGATTTTCCAAACGAACCGCCACTGGACAAGCAAACCCGCGAGTCATACGTTATTGCGTCATGAACGTAGCTCGGCGCTAGTGGGAAATGTAGTCTTTCCTATTCTGTCTGTCACACTAGTCTAGACTCTGACGCTAGTAACTTTCATTCAGGAAACTATATCCATCCCCATCACGTCTGCCACATCTAAAAAAAAAGTTACTGAAGTAGGAAGAAAGGAGATTTTAACTTGTTATACTCTATTTTTAATAATAGACTCTACTCTATTAATTGTATATCTATCTATCTGCCAATGTGGTGGTCTTTAAACCATGGAAGTGTAATAAATACTAACACAAGGATACAAGGATACAAGGATACAAGGAAGTTTATTGTCACATGCATATAGTTACTGGAAGTAAGAAATGCAGTGAAATTATGTCTGGTGTCAGCCTATTTGTGCATTAATGGGGGAGTGCAGTAGAAGAGGGGTTTAGTAGATTAAGTGGCAAGGGCTGCATAAAAAGGTGGGGAGGACTGGGATTGGGTGGGGGCACCAACAAGGAGCACCCAAGAGCAACAGGGGCAAGGAAAACTCCCTTACCAAGGAAGAAACCTTGGGCAGATCCACGGCTCAAGGGGCTAACCCAACTGCCAGGGGTCTTGGTGTGTGTGTGTTGGGGGGATGACAGGGGAGATGGGATAGTGTGCTGTGTATGTGGGGAGAGGGCAGTGTGCAATATGTGTGTTGGAGAAGCTTCCTCATGAGACAATCAGGTCAGGGACTTACTATTGCAAGCAGAGTACTGTATGTAATGTATGTGAGTGATGACAGTGAAGATGTGTGTGTGGGCGGGAGTGGAGCAGTGACTGTGTGTGTGTGTGTGTGTGTAGTGTGTGTGTGTGGGTAGGTGGGGGCAGTGTGCTGTAAGTATGTAGAGGATGTGTGTTGGAGAAGATCCTGAAGACAATGTGCTGTGTATGTGTGGGGGGGGGGCAGTGTGCAGCAAGTATGTAGAGGAGTGCTGTATGTATGTGAAGTGATGACAGTGATGATGTAAGTGTGTGTGTTGGGGATGGGGGTGGGGTGGGGTGGGGGGGCAGAAAGGCTAGGCAATCAAGGACATGGGTAGATGGAGGAGAAATCAAAAATAAGAAATAAAAAGTGTGCAAAAGTTGGAGAAAGTCAGATATGTGTGTGTGTGTGTGTGTGTGTGTGTGTGTTTTGACGTGTGATGAAATAAGAAAATAAATAAAAGGTCTGTAGCATAGGGAGAGGGATGTAAAAGTGCTAAAAGTCTTGTAGGTGTGTGTGGGTGTGTGTGTGTGTGTGTGTGTGTGTGTGTGGGGTCATGAGTGCTGAGGAGGAATGAGTGCAAAGTCAGTATAGTGTGAGTTCAGAGTTGGGAAATGTTTGAGAGTGCTGAGGAGTGAATGTGTGCAAAGTCAGTATAGTGTGAGTTCAGAGTTCGGATGGCCTGGGGATAAAAACTTCTCCTGAGTCTCTCAGTTCTGGCTTTGTGACTACATAGGCGTCTTCTTGATTTCAGCGGTAGGAATAATCCATTGTTAGGATGAGAAGAGTCCTTCAGAATCTTTTTGGGCTCTTAGGAGTACTCTTCTGGAATAGATATCTTGTAGAGCAGGGAGTTGAGTTCTTATAGTACGTTCAGCTGAGCGCACTACTCTCTGCAGAGTACTACAATCTCTAACTGTGGAGTTCCCATACCAGGTGATGATGCTACCAGTTAGAACACTCTCAACCGCTGAAGTGTAGAAGGCCTTCATGATGGATGTAGAAACTTTGAATTTCCTTAGCTGACCGAAGGAAGTAGAGTCGTTGTCTGGACTTCTTCAGAACATATTGAGTGTTAACAGTCCATGTTAAGTCTTCAGTAATGTGGACACCAAGGTATTTAAAACTTGTGACTCTCTCTACAGGTTGCCCGCTGATCATTAGTGGGGTGTAACTGTAGTTCTGCTGCTGCCTTCTGTAATCCACTACCATTTCCTTGGTTTTATTGATATTCAGTGTCAAGCTGTTAGATTGACACCACTGTGCCACCTCATCAACCTGATCCAAGTAGAACTGTTCATTGTTGTTACTAATCAGGCCCAAGATCACGGTGTCATCTGCAAACTTGATGATGGAGGTATGACTACTGTTGGCTTTGCAGTCATGTGTGTAGATGTTGTACAGCAGTGGACTCAAAACACAGCCTTGGGGAGCACCAGTGCTGATGGTTAATGAGTCAGATGTCAGACCCCCCACTCTAACCACTTGTGAACGGTTGGTGAGGAAGTCAAATATCCAGTGACACAGGGTGGTGTTCAGTCCTAAGGCCTTCATCTTTGTGACCAAGGTGAGAGGTACTATCGTGTTGAATGCTGAACTAAAGTCAATGAACAGCATCCTCACATAATATCCATTAAAATATCTTTAATATCACAAATGATGGCACATTTCTAACAGTGCACTAGATGCAAGTTACGCATGTGTGTGTGTGTGTGTGTGTGTTTGGGGGGTTGTGTTGTCCTTTTACAGAAACACGCTACAATGGAATTCTTAGTAATTCCCATTTGGCACAAATGTAAAGAGTTCATAAAAGAGACAGATTATATAAACAGACTTTGTAAAAGAGAAAGATTATATCAACAGACTTTATAAAAGAGACAGATTATATAAACAGGCTACAGGCAACCGCCTGCACACCACACACTGCCTACGAAACATGCACAACATATTCCTGCTTTACTCAGAATAATGAAATACCAAATGTGTATGAGTCGTGAACACCTTAACCCAATCACCATAACCCAATTAAGATTATATTTGGATTACTAACAACCTAAATAAGACCCTTAGCATATGCCTGTACTACCCAGAATATCAATATCCCTTTCGAAATATTAATTTACGTATCAATTTACGCATTTTCATCCAAGAAATTTAGGCAGCTTGGTTTGTTGCTCTGACAACTTTGCAACATGGTGAAAAGTGTGGCTAAAAGCGTGCACTTCTGGAGTGAAGATAAGGCCTAGCATGCTAACCAGGCTAGATGAGGCCCAGCATGCTAACCAGGCTAGATGAGGCCCAGCATGCTAACCAGGCTAGATGAGGCCCAGCGTGCTAACCAGGCTAGATGAGGCCTAGCGTGCTAACTTGGCTAGATGAGGCCTAGCACACTAACTAGGCTAGATGAGGCCAATTTATTAATTCAAACCTGAAAGCTGAAATGTAATTGGAATTAATGGAATGGAATTAATTGGGCGAAAGCACTACAATGGTGACCTCTTTAAAAAGGGGTGCAACAAACTCAAAGAAGTTTTGCGTGCACTACTGACAGATCAAGAATAAGTGGGCAACCCCTTTTATAATACTAAAAAGCAGATTACCAACAACCTAAATAAGTATAAATATTTACTAACATGTAAAGATGTAAACCTGAATACCAACAGAATTTGGATTTATCTGAATATGTTGTGCATGTAACCATAGTCACCGACTCGCAGCATCGCCATGGCAACGGGGCATTTTATCATGAAATACTTACAACTACAGTAACACAGGGGATACGAGTCGTCATTATTAAAATGTACAACACAGGGGATATAGGTCGTCATTATTAAAATGTACAACACAGGGGATACGGGTCGTCATTATTAAAATGTACAACACAGGGGATACGGGTCGTCATTATTAAAATGTACAACACAGGGGATACGGGTCGTCATTATTCAAATGTACAACACATGGGATATGGGTCATCATTATTAAAATGTACAACACATGGGATATGGGTCATCATTATTAAAATCACCTGAACTGACTCGGACTGGAAGCTGCACTTGTGTAGCTGCATTTGTGTGCAGTGTGTGTGTGTGTTTGTGTCTATACGTGTGTGTAGTACTCTGACTTGATGCTGTGCTTGTGCATTTGTGTGAGGTGTGTGTGGGGAGGGGCACTGCATCCGTGTATGTAAATGTATGTGTGTATGTGTGTGTGTGTGTGGGGGCACTGCATGTGTGTGTGTGTGTGTGTGTGTGTGTGTGCGTGGGGGGGGCACTGCATACCAGTGCTGTATATAGAGAGAGTTTGGCCAACTCAAATCATGGGCGCCATGTTGGATAGATAGATAGATAGATAGACAGATAGATACTTTATTGATCCCCAAGGGGAAATTCAAGATGTTGGAAAATGTTGGAGACCAACGTCAGATGACTCTACAGCGTAACTCTATGGGGCGAATAGGCTATGTTGAAATAATATGCTATGTTGAAATAAATCAGATGACTACAGCATAACCCTATGGGGCGAATAGGCTATGTTGAAATAAATCAGATGACTCTATGGGAGAATAGGCTATGTTGAAATAAATTAGATGACTCTACAGCGTAACTCTATGGGGCGAATAGGCTATGTTGAAATAAATCAGATGACTCTATGGGAGAATAGGCCATGTTGAAATAAATCAGATGACTCTATGGGAGAATAGGCCATGTTAAAATAATAGGCTATGTTGAAATAAATCAGATGACTGCATAACCCTATGGGGCGAATAGGCTATGTTGAAATAAATCAGATGACTCTATGGGAGAATAGGCCATGTTGAAATAATATGCTATGATGAAATAAATCAGATGACTACCGCTTAACCCTATGGGGCGAATAGGCTGTTGAAATAAATCGCTTATTTTTTCATAGGAAAATATTTTTTTAGCAGGAATATAAATGTAATTATCAACGTCAATATGTAAAAGACCCTTGCAGAAATACTCCAGTGTAGTGAGTGATCACGTCTATATCCTAAATAGGCCTTTACAATGGTCTAATCAGTCTTAGAGCAGTGTTTACCTTGTCCTCTTCAGTCTCCTGAGTCCTGACAGAACCTTTCGTAGTTCACCCATCGCTGAGGACAGGTTAAACTTACTTGATGGTGAAAAAAAACTGTAACTTTTATCGCATTGTTAGTAGGCTATTATCATTATTATTAACAGACATCAATAAACCCTTCCCATAACGTGTAGTATTACTATATTTTTTGAAGTGGAAGAGATAAATTGGAGTCATTATTTGCCCTCCAGTTTGTTATGTTGACCTTGTGCTGCGCCCACACGTTTCACAGGGGAACTAGTGCCCGCTCCTGCTCTCACACTAGTGCTCCTGCTCTCACACTAGTGCTCCTACTCTCACACTAGTGCTGCTGCTCTCACACTAGTGCTCCTACTCTCACACTAGTGCCCCTACTCTCACACAAGTGCCCCTACTCTCACACTAGTGCCCCTACTCTCACACTAGTGCTCCTACTCTCACACTAGTGCCCGCTCCTGCTCTCACACTAGTGCTCCTACTCTCACACTAGTGCCCGCTCCTGCTCTCACACTAGTGCTCCTACTCTCACACTAGTGCCCGCTCCTACTCTCACACTAGTGCTGCTACTCTCACACTAGTGCTGCTACTCTCACACTAGTGCTCCTACTCTCACACTAGTGCCCGCTCCTGCTCTCACACTAGTGCCCCTACTCTCACACTAGTGCTCCTGCTCTCACACTAGTGCTCCTGCTCTCACACTAGTGCTCCTACTCTCACACTAGTGCCCGCTCCTACTCTCACACTAGTGCTGCTACTCTCACACTAGTGCTGCTACTCTCACACTAGTGCTCCTACTCTCACACTAGTGCCCGCTCCTGCTCTCACACTAGTGCCCCTACTCTCACACTAGTGCTCCTGCTCTCACACTAGTGCTGCTACTCTCACACTAGTGCTCCTACTCTCACACTAGTGCTCCTGCTCTCACACTAGTGCTCTACTCTCACACTAGTGCCCGCTCCTACTCTCACACTAGTGCTGCTACTCTCACACTAGTGCCCGCTCCTGCTCTCACACTAGTGCCCCTACTCTCACACTAGTGCTCCTGCTCTCACACTAGTGCTGCTACTCTCACACTAGTGCTGCTACTCTCACACTAGTGCTCCTGCTCTCACACTAGTGCTCCTGCTCTCACACTAGTGCTCCTACTCTCACACTAGTGCCCGCTCCTACTCTCACACTAGTGCCCGCTCCTACTCTCACACTAGTGCTCCTGCTCTCACACTAGTGCTCCTACTCACACTAGTGCCCCTCCCTACTCACACTAGTGCTCCTACTCTCACACTAGTGCTCCTGCTCTCACACTAGTGCTGCTACTCTCACACTAGTGCTCCTACTCTCACACTAGTGCCCGCTCCTACTCTCACACTAGTGCTCCTACTCTCACACTAGTGCCCCTGCTCTCACACTAGTGCTCCTGCTCACTGTTTTTTCACTATTCCCTGCACTATGTCAACGGGGATCTGAAGAATGCTGATATCTAACATGGCGTCCACTAACCATGTGACCACCTCGGAAACAATCGCATAAAGGGATGGCTCAGACCATTTGAACCAATCGCAGAAAGGGATGGCTCAGACCATTTGAACCAATCGCATAAAGGGATGGCTCAGACCATTTGAACCAATCGCATAAAGGGATGGCTCAGACCATTTGAACAAATCGCAGAAAGGGATGGCTCAGACCATTTGTTTCCCTAGTTGGTCAAACTCTCTTTATAGACGACTCTGCTGCATACGTGTGTGTGTGTGTGTGAATACATGTGTGTGTGTGTGTGTGAGAGTGAGAGTGTGAGTGTGTGTGAATACATGTGTGTGTGTATGCATACATATGTGTATGGATGGGTCTGTGTGGGTGGGTGTGTGGGTGAGTGTGTGTATGCGCTCACACACACTTTTAATGTTGTCAGTTTATCCCCACAGATCCTCTGTCCGACCAAACTTGTAGATGAGTGTACTGCAAGAAAGCAAAACAACATGCACACAAACAAACACACACACAAACAAACAGCTTATATGAGTATAGATCACTGCATGTGACAGGGCAGGTTATACAAGTTCAGAAACATACGGTTTCAACTCTAGCATGTGTTCATGTGTATACATGTACTGTATGTGCCAGTGTACGTGCGTATGTGTGTGTGTGTTAAGAGACTTAAGACTGTACCTGAAAAAGATTAAAAGATTCTGGAAGAAGATGGACAGGCCAGGGTAGACCAGTCTGGCTGAAAGACGGGCAGAGAGAATTAAATAAATATTAAATAAACATCTGATCCACTGATAACTGACATACTCACTGATAACTGACATACTCACAGGGAACAACGACGAAAGCTCCAAACAGGATCCAGGTGGCAGCAATCAGAGACGCAAACATCAACATCAGGCCTAGGAACAGCCAGAGGCGGGCCCCTGTGAACACACACACACGGCACATACACACACACACACACACATACAGCACGCACACACACATACACACGCACGCACGCACACATACACGCACAGCATATACAGCATACACACGCGCGCGCATCCACATACGCACGCACGCATACACACACACAGAGCAGAAATGACGACTGAGTCTTTCACAGAGAGTGAGATGAAAACAGACATAGGGAGACATAGTGAGAGAGACTGAGTCTTTCACAGAGAGGGAGAAGAGAGAGAGGGGGAGAGAGAGAGGGGGGGAGAAAGGGAGAGAGAGAGAAGACAAAGAGAGAGCGAGGTAGAGAGAAAGAGAGGGAGGGAGAGGAGAGAGGGAGAGAGAGGGGTAATCCTAGCTACCTGTTCGACCCAAGCAGCCTTCTCCATATACGTCCCCTCTCACCTGACCATTAGAGACAGCGTTTACCCTGAAATGCACACGCACACACACACATACACACACACACACACCTTAGTCAGTCACAGGCCTTTCTGCTGATGTCTGTCTGTGTGTTTTGTGTGTGTGTGTGTGTGTGTGTGTGTGTGTGTGTGTGTGTGTGCACACTCACATAAAGAAGGCTATAGTGGAGAACACGCCGCAGGTGTGAAACGCGTGGTTGAGCTGCTCCTGAGATGGGTACAGCACCGCTGCATCTATTATCACCCACCAGCCGGAGAAGAACTGACACACACACACAAGGACACACACATCCAGCACCCATTACTTAGACACGTACCCCACAACACAGGGACACATGCAAAACACCACTCATGTTTACACACGTACACAGACACACACACACATACCAGGGGCCTATTGCACAAAACTAGGATAAGGGATTAAGCCGGGATATCTTGGTTACCCTGACTCAATTGATCCGTGATCCAGTTGCACAAAAGCAGGATAGGGGGCAGCAGGATATGTTATGGTATTAGTCACCATGGCGATTTATTCTGTAGAGCTAGCCTGCTCCAGACCAGGCTAAGTTCCAGGATCTATTTAATCTCATCCCTCATCTCAGTCAGCAGTCACCACAAACGGAAACCAATAGTTATTCCACTGCCTACTACAAAATGTTATCACATTTGATGTTATAGACTAGACACAAAAAATGACCGCAGTGTAGATTAAGCTATCGCTCATGAATGCGGAAGTAATTGTTTTTAAATAGAGGTGGTCTTGTGCGTCTCCACGTTTCACGACAATAACGCCATCCCAACACCGAGAACGCGCACAGATCTGAGCTGAAAGCCTAGTTTGACAAATATATCACATAACTGCTATCGTAGTATCACTTAACGTACAGTGGGTCCCAGTTAAAAATTGACGCTTCATTCACGATCAAGGTGATTCACGCAGCTGGGTGAAATGTAAGTACAACTGCAGCCGCTTGGGGGCAGCATAGTCCGCTGTGGCGTTCCGCGGTCGAACCGGACAGCAAGAGGCTGTGATTGGCCGAGCAAGGGCTGTGATTGGCCGAGTTTTCAGTTTGTTTCTCTGTGTTTTTAGCAGCCCCTGCAACATGCTAGTCCACTGTAGCCTATAAGCTTTGTACATAATGTTAAACATAGCTTTGGATTCAGTGGCAAGATTTCTTGATTGTACAGTGCCTGTCTCTCAGTAGCCTAATGTTTTAAAATGAGAGCTTCGTCAGCTGGCAGTAGACTTTGTCGGCAGTCATGAGAAGTTCGCTTGCTAACAGAACATGCTGCCCAGAAACCTTGTGAATAGTTCTGGTTTTTTTACTACACTAACGATGTTGAAATATAGCCTTTGCCTACAGCATCTCCTTAACAGTAATGTTAACAAAATGACAGCATTCATATGACAAAGGAAAACGAATTCGGTCACTCAAGACTGTGCCACAGCAACCAGTGTAGGCTACAGTCCTACCCAATAGGCCTACTCGAAGCAGATAGCGTTGTCTGACGGTCTAGTGGGTTAATGCACGTATTTCCAGAACAGGTCTGCAACTTTCAGGCAGTTCTGAGTTCGAATCTAGGCAGGAGCAGAGCCGTATAAAGGCCTATTTGTTATAATTTTTTGCAAGGTGTTGCTCCTGGCAAGACTTGTTTATAAGACGTTTGATGATTACTTGATAGCTGTTTTTGTGACACGTTAAATGTTCTTTATAATGAGCGCATACAGGGAGTAAAACGACTTGTTGCCGTTTTGGGACATAAAGCTACGTTAAGGGTTTCACGTCAGGGTGGTATGTGTTGTTAGGCCTACAGCTTCAGAAACACCGCTTCAGAAAGCTGCAGGGGAGCGCGGGGCACAAAGTAACTCGGAGTTAAATGTAACATGGACTTTTTTCCTAGTTGCAGATGGTTGATCGGGACATATTGGTCAGTTAATCACATTACTATGAGACGGTGTTCCACAAATTTTCAGTCCGTATGGACGTGTTTTCACGTAGATCTACAGCAAAACGTTTTTTGAAGGCATCAAAGTAAATAGGTGGTAGGCAACTTGTCTTTCGATTACTGAGTTGTGGGTGCAGCTCACTGACTAATCGTCTTGTAGGCTAAAAATGAACACCGTTTTGAAACATGTAGTCAACACATAGGAGCTATCTTATCTTAAAAGAAACGTGACCCAGCGGGGTTAGTTGTAACGCGCTGTTACAACTGTAGGCTGCAATGATTGCAATACAAAAATATGCGCATGTTAGTTTAGTTAGTTTTGTGATGTTTTGCACTTTTGCCTCATGTGTTTTCAGGTTTGAGGGCTTTTTTTGCCAAGATTGACCTTGGTTAGACTCTGCATATGTTATTTCTCCGTATGGAAAATAAAGTAAATTTTCAACGTCTGTTATCTAGTTCAATAACACACAGCTCGTTACCATATAGCCTACCGACTGCCTTAACAGATAGGCTCTGCTCTTGGGTTTGGCCTCACAGCGAACTCGATTCTCTTGTTGCTTGCAGTTTGTTAAATAAAGCGATGCAGATTACATTATTTATTTCTGATTAATTGCGTCTTTTGATGTCTTTTGCAACATTTGCTTGTTAGGCTGGGCTACTGTCAATGTCCTGTACAGGTCAATGTTCAACTATTGCTGGTGTAGGCCTACAGGCTATTAATCAATTAGGGACTGTTTGTTATTTATTTAAGGGGCTACCGGAGGAGTTTTGGGAGCGTTAGTCAAAAAAGACGTGACCCTCCCTCGCCAGCAATTTTTTTTTCTATGACCCTCCAAAGTGATAAAACGCATGACCCTCCCCATTCCCAACAATTTATTGATGCCTTCTGTAGGCTACTGGGTCAATTTGGGAGCTTGCATGCTACGACACCTTCCTTGAAAAGGCTGTCGTTTGCACAATTTCACAAATAATCACCGGGACCAAAACAAACCTGTCAACTTTTCCCGGGTTTATCGCGTATTTTAACTTTTTCCCTCGCTGTCTTAGGAGCTGCAGGGCCGTCGCAAGGGGGTGCGAGGCCCTGTGCGAACTTGACAGATGCAAGGCCCTTTTCACTTACGTGCATGAAATCATGCGATAGCTTACTTTACACATAGCCAAGGCTACCGTCGGTGTATTTTAATAGTAGCCTAGTCTAATAAGCTACATCAGCTTGTATTTAAGAGGGGCAATTCTATAGCCTATAACATTAGCTGAGTCACATATTTGGCCATATGTACGGTGTTCATTTTAGGACATCCTCAGACTCAGGTGTCAGACTCAGAAAAACATCTGTCATTTTCAGACAAAACTGCCTCAGCTTCAGAAGAACTTCTGTCATCCTCAGACAAAACTGCCTCAGCGTAAGAAAAACCTCTGTCATCCTCAGATAAAACTGCTTCAAACCAAACTGCCTCAGAAAAACATCTCTAAGGAGTCAGGTCTCAGAAAAAACGCTGTCAGAAAAAGTGGAGTCAGGTCTCAGAAAATCAGGTATCAGAAAAAACGCTGTCAGAAAAAGTGGAGTCAGGTCTCAGAAAATCAGGTCTCAGAAAAGTATTAAGTATTAAATAAAGACAAATGTGCTATGCCATGATGTAATACCATATAATCCCATTATAAAACGTTAGCAGTTGTCATTGTCATTGCACAACAATAATAGACAGACATAAAGATAGACAGGTACTTGAAATGTAATCCCCAGGGGACAATAACTGCAGCGTTGTTGAATTCATTTGATATGAGATGTTATCTTAACTTATTTAGAGAAATGTGCCTTGTTGTTGGTACCTGCTATTTCATGTATTATCATAATGGTATTATATGGTATTACATCATGACATAGCACATTTGTCTTTATGGGGGTTTGGGAATAATGATGTGATGATAATGATGCAGGTTTCTTACTGGTAGGTAGTGTACAACTGGGAAACGGTTAGCAAAAGTAAGAAATAATGGTCCAGGTGTCGTTCTGGACTTTCGTGGTGGAAAAATGTTTAACCCACTTTTCCCTAGCTCATTGAATGTACCGTAATCCTACGAAAAACAAATTATTTTGCTGTATGTAGTACGTAGCTTACTCCGGTATGTGCCTTACAGCAGCTGCTAATGTTACTAGCGAAGTGAGGTTAGCTAAGTTACATCCATGGATTTCCTACAATGTGTATACCATTGATCACTTTCTACCTTTTTTACTTATAATTTCTACATCTAACCAAGCACCAAATATAACATGCCAGTGACCAGGCTTGGAATTTCACCATTCTGGGGCAAGGCCACTTGGCCTTCAGTTGGGCATATTTGGTGGGGGGCACAAAGGCCACATGGGCACCAAGGCCAAAGTTAACTATACAGTAGTAGGCTATAAAAATGATCAAAGTTGTATTTAGCCTATTCACTGCAGTAGACCTGCATCATTGCATGAAACATTACAAAACATGAAACATGACATATTACATATAACTGTAAATCATCTGATCATCTAATAAAACAGATATCTAGGCTATATATAACATTTATTTTATATTTGGCCTGCTATGAAATCATGTATTGAACAATTTAAATTTAAGCACAGCTCATCTTTAAGAAACTCAAATAGCCTAGATGCATGCTTAGCATTTTGTGATCAGGCTACTTTCATAAACTCTTAGTCAGCCGTCCTCTGATTTACCAATATCTAGGCGATATTTGTAACATTTATTTTGTATTTGGCCCGTTATGAAATCATGTGGAGCAATTTAAACACATTGTAAAACTTAAAGCCCAAATTTGGAGACATCAATGCATGTCGAAATTTACTGCAAATTCAAAACTGGATTACTCTGGAACGGCTAACTGTACAGGGGACTGCTTTACACCTTTATGTTCGGCAAGGTCTGCTGTTTATTCTGATATGTGGTTTGTCATGTGTTAAAAGAAGGGTTCGTGGAAGTATTCCACCGAGATGAATGGGTAGGGAGATCATGGACTTAAAACCTTCAGTAGAATGTATGATTAAATTGAATTATATTATTTACTTTTTCGCAAAACCGCTCAACACAGCAATTATCGGCTAACATCGTTGAAAAGCTGAGAAAAGTCTTTCATGTGACATCACTTGTGATGTCTGTGTGATGAATAGGCTACTTCAGCGAAAGTAGTTCAACTGAGAAGAATGGGTGAATTTGGAGGCACTTTCTTGCGATGTCACTTTCTCCACTGGGCGTAAAAGACTAAATTAATTTGCGCTTGTGAATGCTAAGATTATTTTGACAGGCCGCAGGCTAAATAAAAATCGCTATTAGTAGGACACAAAGCAGAATATTGAAAGAAGGGGGCACCAAGGCCACCGTGGCCTGTAAACCTATGATTTTCAAAGGGGCTTCACGGCCAACTAAGGGGCTACCCACGCCGCCGTCGCCGCCGCCGTGAAATTCCTACCCTGCCAGTGACAGAATAACGATTAAGCATAATATTAAACTCACCGCTCTGTATCCGTCGTCTTCTTCTGTCCCCACAATAACTTTTCATTTGAGACTTTTTCGTCTGACAGCGTTTTTTCTGAGACCTGATTTTCTGAGACCTGACTCTGTTTTTTCTGACAGCGTTTTTTCTGAGACCTGACTCCACTTTTTCTGAGGCAGTTTGGTTTGAAGCAGTTTTATCTGAGGATGACAGAGGTTTTTCTTACGCTGAGGCAGTTTTGTCTGAAGATGACAGAAGTTTTTCTCAAGCTGAGGCAGTTTTGTCTGAAAATGACAGATGTTTTTCTGAGTCTGACACCTGAGTCTGGTTTTTCTGACGCTGATGCAGTTTTGTCTGAAGATGACAGAGGTTTTTCTGACGCTGAGGCTGTTTTGTCTGAAGATGACCGATGTTTTTCTGAGTCTGACACCTGAGTCTGAGGATGTCCTAAAATGAACACCGTACATATGGTGTTTATCATAGGCTACATCACGAAACCAAATAGTGTAACAAAGGCGAACACTTTAACAGGGGGAATTAATTGGGCATGAATCATTGTGCTGAACGGTATTTGTCAATGAGCAGAAACACACACGACATTTAAACTATTGATAAGATGTAGGCTACTGGTCTGTAGGCTAACATAGGACAAATAAATGACACTGACTCGCATATCCTGACTCAGGGAAAAAAAAAACATTTTCTTGCTTTGCCGCAAACTCAGCAATGAAATCATAGGCCAGTTTGCAGGTAGCCTATAACGTCTTTTTCAATTCATAGAAGGGAGAGCCCAGTCTCTCCTGTGACATGAGGTGCGCAAATAGTTTTTAATAGCCTGCTCAACTTCGAAAAGCTTCGTTCACCTGATGCCAGTCACTGATCGCAATTTCAAAGTTCGGGAAGCTTCATTCAATCTTTTTAAGTTTTAAGTGCAGTATCTGCCCCCTTTGGAATTATATCTCGAGCCTATGATAAGGACCAGTGCGTTATGTCCTGGGATTCGGACATGCTCAAAAAGAAAATAAAAAACACTTTTTTATAGATGGTTATGAGGAGCAATATGAGAGAGAAATTTGATGTTCATTGATCATTGTTTTGGGACGTTAAGCCTTTTCCATAGGCGTCAGTGAAGGAGATTGAAGAATGCCAATTTTTTATACGAAAATAATTCTTAACTTCAAAAACTCGGTGTCTAAAACTCAGCGTCATTCAGACTCAACCCTCTTGTTGCTTTGATATCTTTTTCGTTGTTGTTTGAACGTCGGCAAGCAGGCATGTTGCGGTTGCAATTTAAGTGAAATTTCTACAGTATCCTACATGCTGTTAGGCTGGGCTACTGTCAATGTACTTGTACAGGTAAATGTTCAACAATTGCTGGTGTACAGGCTATAATCAATTAGCTAAATCATTTGTCCAGCTGTTTAAACATTTTTTCGTGCTACATTCAAACACAAAAGGTGCTTTGATATCTTTTTCGTTTGAACGTCGGCAAGCAGGCATGCGGAGGTTGCAATGAATGAGGATAATTGGTTTTATCTGCGGATTTATTTTTTGCATCATTTTGAATATGACTCGCTCCAGTCTCAACAGCACATACTTTTTCCACACGCATCTAAGTTCTAACACACATAGGCCTATCCCCTCTCGCTTTCTCTCTCTCCATCCCTGTGCACGGTGCTTTCTTAAAAGGAGCTGCACCATTTTACAACAATTGCATCTACATTTTCATATTAGAATGTTTTGTCAAGTGTAAGCTTTAAACTACCGCGGATCAATTTAAGTTCCCGTGCCCCCGCCAAGGCCATGGAAGCAGTAAGTCAAGTCGCATCAAAAATAGTAGTGGCAGAACTCCCAAGTGACACCTTGTGGTTGTTTGTGTCAACTGCAGTTTGTGCCATTTCTGCTGAGAAAATGGGGTGCGTGATTCATGAAGGAACCCGTCCAAACTTAACTGGGACCCACTGTATACCCCTGAGTCAGGGCTTTGTGAAGCCTCGATATGTCTACATAGCCTAGATATGCGTGCTTCGTAGTATACCCCAGACAACAACTGATCTGTAGCCTAGGGTAGACAGTGTTTCCCATACATTGACTTATTTGTGGCAGCCCACCACAATATCAACATTGACCACCACACAATGATTTTCCAGGTTGTACTAAATTGTGCTTAAATCTGGTTAGCATCATAACCAGCTGTGCTAATTCGTTTAACTGTTGCATTCAAGTTAATTCTGCAAAACAACCACCACAAATAGAATTCTATTCTGTGGGAAACACTGGTAGACTTCTGCAAAAAACAATGTTGTTGGCGATTTCTATCTAGCGGACGTTTTAAGGCTACAAGCAATAGAGGCAACTGTTTGGCCCACGTCATAAATTAATTTGCCCTACTTCTGACTGCACTGTAGCCAATTGACTGCTTGACAGTAGGTTATTTATATTTTTTTGTAAGCCTACAATAAACAAATTTGTTCGTTCAACTTTATGCAGCATAACTACACACTTGGCCAGCCTACAGAGTGGGAACATTTTGGAGAGGGAATGAGCATGTATGTAAGCAAGAATCTGTAAGCTATTTGTGGCGGGTTACCAGCAAACAATTTTTACCTAATGCAATAACTGAAGACTTCAAATGTTTTCTAAACAACAAAAACAGAGAAGATGCAGGCAGCATCTGTGGAGTCATTTCCAATGGAAGAACAAAATGTTGAACGAAGCTCAAAGCTTTACTGATGTTTAAGGAACCATATGTAAGATTGTGGCCAAAACTGGTACTGCAATCACTTTCAAATTACTGTAGAGCGGTGTATCCCCTCCCCCTCCCTCCTGACTCGAGGTTGCCAACCCGGATGCCGAAACACTACTGACTTTGTGATTAGTAGATAGGTAGGTAGTAGATAGGTAGAGGACGTAAACGTGGAGGGTGGCGCATCAGGCCAAAACACAACATGACATGACAAAACACAACATCAACATCAGTTGAGGGCTGCAAATGACAATATCCTGGCCGGACTACTGTTGTCAGTGATATAAGTATTTAAAATGAACATGATTTCTTAATGTCTAGTGACATATCAGGGCCATTTCATGATTAATTGAAATACATTTCTTACATACGGTTCCTTTAAAGCACACACATATAATAGTCAGGGGGCCTATGTGGTTTCTGTGGGATTGAAATGTTAATTTTTGGAGTAGTTGGACTGTCTTTAGAGGTCATTGAACATGGAGAAAAATGATGTCTCAATTTTTTTTACCTGTTTTAACCCTATTTTTGTGAAATTGTATATTTCACTATAATTAACACCATAAATATTGCCTAAATCACTGGCTATGTTGAATAAAGTTCACAAAACAACTATTTTATTATTTTCAACAATATGATTGTATGTCAGTATTATGATTGTATGTCAAACAATTAGAGATACGATCAATAACCAATCAGTTTCACCAAATACACATACTCCATTGCGGAAAGATAGCAAAATCACTTAATCACAGATGAGACCTCAAACAACATTTAATTCATTTACATATACACAACATTAGATCTCACCTCCACAATGTCCTCATCAAAATCTACAACTAGTCTACTAAACCCTATTTGTACCTTCTTAAGACTGGTCTCCCCTTCCTGGATAATGTTTTGCTCTGGATTATAAATAATTCTATCAGGGCATGTACCGCAGTCGTTTAAGACATCTGTTATTAAGCCCCTCAAAAAACCTAGCCTTGTATCGATACTAGTCCTCCTGGACCTCAGCGCTGCCTTTGACAGCATAGACCATGACATACTACTTAGGCTTGAAAATTTGATGGGCAAAGACTCAGCACTCGCTTGGTTTAGATCATACAGGTACATTTGTATAGGTCCATAATAAACCATCTACCCAGATTATGATAAAATATGGAGTGCCTCAAGGCTCAGTACTGGGGCCCCTGTTGTTTAGCAGATGATACATAACTATACCTCTCCATAAAACCTGATGAATTAACCCCGTTAGCCAAACTTGACACATGTATAAGAGCTATAAAGACATGGATGACTAATAATTTCCTGCTTTTGAACTCAGATAAAACAGAAGTCGTGGTTTTAGGTTCTAAAAAGATGAGGGATATCCTATCCACATCACAGGCTACATATAGTGATCTTCCACTTCTCTACTGATTTCATCATTTTAACAAGTGTTAAAAACCTGGGAGTTATAATTGACCAGGACCTAGCACTAAGTAATCACATTAAACAGATCACCAAAACTTAATTTTAACATTTAAGGAACATTTCAAAGATAAGGAAGTCCTTCTCCTTACCAGATGCCAAGAAATTAATGTTTTCTCATCTCAAGGATAGACTATTGCAATGCTATTATGTAAAGCACTTTGAGCTGCATTCTGTGTATGAAAGGTGGAATATGTCTCATCTGTGGATGAAAAGGACATATTTACAGTCTATACTTCTCTGCGCACCCATTACTCTCGTTTGAATTACTCTCGCGAACCCGTGATCGCATAGATATGGCAAGCATATCAGATGAAAGAGGAGACACAGGGCTATCCATTGGTACCATGTATATCGATCCTTCTGGCTTATAAAAACAGACGAAGTGACTGCAAAATATTAACGTCATGTACACAAACCAACGCTGCACACCCATTACCCTCGTTTGAATTACTCACGGACCCGTGATCGGATAGATATGCCACGCATGTCAGATGAAAGAGGAGACACAGAGCTATCATTTGATACCAAGTACATCCTTCTGGGTTATAAAACAGACGAAGTGACAGCAAAATAATAACTTCATATAGCTGGACTTACCCCATGTTTTTGTCTGTTTTTGTGGCAAAGCATGTTTATAATCCAACGCTATTGTGTGTTTCTCTACGGCAAAGCATGTTCATAATCCGGTTTTGAGATCCTAGCAAATTCCTGCATGGCATCCAATTCAAGGCTCACATTGTTCAACAAATTGGGATGCAAAGAAACACCTTTTTTGCCTTTACTTTGTTCATGGCAATGCAGTAAAAAGTTGAGAATCATTATGGCACACATGCTAACACGCAAACTTGGGTCAAGTCAGGTCAGATCAGTTCGTGTCATAGATATGGAGCGCAGAAAGGTCATTTTTCATCACTAAATAAAAAATGGCATTTATATCCATGAATCACACACCACATATTTCTGTAAATTGCTCAGCCCCAGAGTATCCCTCCAACATGGCAATTATATTGCCCGATTCAGGACAGTCTCCCCTACACACACATGAAATGCATGTAGAGCTATGAGCTTGCTGTGGTGAGATACAGGTCAAAATATAAGAATTTTTATAATAAGCTTCATCAAATCAAAATAAAATCAATGCTAGTACTAATACATGACATGATGGCAGATCTGGATAGCCTAGACTCTGCTGAAAAAAACCCCAATATCTAATATGTGTGTGTGGCACTCACAATGACCAGAATAAATTCTTATGAATAAAGGTAGTGAAAATGCCCTAAAAACAGCTTAGGGTTCTAAGGGTTAAACTTGATTTAACAGAGATCTCTGCACTTTGTACTCTGAATGGGTGTAGTCAAGAACTGACAGAGCAGGCTAGGCCTACACTCAAGCACACTAATAGGCATGAATTGATAGTATTGATATTGAAGTATTTTTTTTTTTTTTTTAGGCACAATTTCTTGTTAAAGAGATCAATCATCAGCCCAAAAATGTTTTATAATGTTGTATTGTTTATGTGGCCCACTTTTGCACACCTTGTAGAATATATTTGCTTTTTGGTACCAAACCCTATGCTATAATACCAGCAATGTGAGGTTTATGGACAAAACACCATATTTGACAAAATTAATATAGGTTATTGTTAGGCGTGAAAGTAGGCCTAGGCTACTTTTAGCTGACCAGTGTTGAATCTGAAAGTGTGAATATTAACAGTGTAGCCTTACTATTTGAATGTTGCACCTTGGTTAGAGACCAACTCAAAAGTAAAGTAACAGTAACAAGTTACTTTCCAAAATGACTATCTTGAATTTGAAGAAGTAATGAGTAACTTGTAACAAATTACTTTTTTTGAGTAACGATCCCAACACTGGCTACCAAATAGCCTATTCAAACTCCCCCAAAGTCAACTGGTAAAATGTAGGCAAGCCTGCTGCCAGAAGTCCATACTGTTTGGTCTATTCTGGGTTTTGGGATCACTTTTGCACTCAAAGAACAATATGGTACCTTAATAATATTAATTTAATAATTGACCATTTATATAATAACTTCCCCTATTCCAAAGAGCAGCATCCGCCACTGACACACACACACACCTTAGAATCTCTTTCCCACAAATAGGCTACTCCTCACGTGCCAGTCATACAACACAGACTTCCTCACCAAGACTCCTGCGGCGACGGACGCAACGGTGTTGCGTTTCTCCCCCAGGTCGAGACACGCAGGCCACTGAACGTTATCTAAGAACCCGGCCATCTTCCTCGCTTGCGGTCTTCTACTCAGTCCGTTCGCTGCTGGTTCTGGACAGAAGAAGGCGGGTCAAAACGAAAGCGAAAGAGAGGAGAGCTGTGATTTAAAAGACTGACTGGCGAGTTTAGACCCGGTTCCGTTTGGGTTTAGTTCACAGCAGTTTACGTTAAAACAAATAGACAGTATGCAAAAGCCTTGATTATAACGTGATAACGGCGTAAAGATGGTTTGACATGTAGGTTAACGTTATCATTTCCGCCCCAGCTTGAGATCATCTCAAGCTCGGTAGGCTACCACAGGTGTATGGCACACAAACACGCGAGAACTCTCTGAAAGCCACGCGCGTAAAAGGCCCGCTGGATATAATCTCGTGCATTATTACTCTTTCTGCAATGTGAGCCGTTTGTCGTTTGTCTCTCCGTACTCACCTGCTTACAGGTCTTGACGGTCTTGACTCACCACCACCGCGTAGCACCTACAATCACGGCACAAAACATAACCGACGCTTCCAGTGGAGGTAAACCACAACAGGGACCTCTAGCGTCTGGGAGGGTTAATGATATTGCATGACTGTCCCCTCCTTTGGTCCCCTCATAGTGTGGTATATGGAGGTAGAATTGTCTCATAAAGATTTGTACATACTCGAAAAGATATGCACAAATAGACGTGTATTTGTAAATACACAAACACAAATATACAAATGTGACATACAAATATCTAAAGTAATTTGTACAAATATGCGTGTATTTGTAAATATATGTTTGACATTTGCAAATAAATATGTTTGGCTTTATGTGTGGGAGGCGTTGGATTCTGCATTTGTGGATCGCATATGTGGATTTGTGGATGACGTCATTTTGAGACATTCTAAATGCACAGCGATCCACAAACAAATACCCCCGAATTCGCACTTGCAAATTCACCCTCCCCTGGACAACCAGTAGATGGCAGTGTTGTGCAACATGTCAGTGAGCAACTGAGGCAGATAGGTTTTCCCACTGCTTTCCCTACTTCAGTGAAGTCAAGTGGTCTGTGACATGGAAGCTGACACTGGATTAACTGGAAGGGTTATAACAGTAATAACAACTAGCCAGAGCAATTACTTATCGGTTTCGATGTGTAGTGCGTTTGTTTTTATCTCATATACTGTATGTCAGTGTACAGCTGCATTAACCAGGGTCACCCCTATGTTCCCCAGGTCCTATGTTCCCCGCTAATTGCCGTGGAACATAGAACCCATTTTTTGAAAAAGGGTTCTATGTTCCCTGCAGTTCCTTAATGGGTCCTTAGGCTATTATAGTCCTGACAGAAAAATGAGATGAAGAGGCTGAGGTAGGCTATCTTTAGAAAATCGGGACAGTTTTTAATCTCTATACCGACACTGTACAAACTAGTACGGTAGGGATGTAAAAAACAGAGGGGGAGTTGATCCCCTCCACCCCCCACCAAATCGCACCCTGAGTGTATTTATTATCAGTATTTATTATTTTTTTAGTTTAGTTTATTTAAACTGTCCAAATGTGACAAAAACAAAAGCCTGTAAACAAAATGTACAGCCTAATCTCTCCTCTAGGCCTATCCTATTTGGGTATGTGCATCAAATGGCCTGTAGCCATTTGCCGTGGATTTTAGCACTGATGGTGGAAAAAATGACAGACCGGAGAACATAGGACCTTTTTTCAAAAATTGGGTCTCATTATCAGACATTATCAAGGACATCAGCTATTTTCTCTGCTACCATCCGGCAGGCGATACTGGGGCCAGGCAGCCTACAAGACTAAACAACAGTTCCTACCACCAGGCTCACTCTGATAGTCTTGCCTCACCAGGAATGTACTTAGCACTATAATCAAATAAATGTGCAATACTGCTGCCTTGCACTTATCACTTTAAACAGTGTGCAATACAAACAGCCTTCGCCTGAGACTGTTTCTCTTTATAGAATGTTATGTCTATTTATGAGTGAGATATATAATACCGTAGGCCTATTTTAACTTATAACCTGCCTGTCACACATTTCATTATAAAGTTGATCTGTGACAAGTGACAACTATACATTTATTAAGACAAATATTAAGACAAATATTAAGACTTCAACTTGAAACCTTTTACCTTGTTAGTAGCCTACGTCCAACACCCCATATTCGCCCAGATTTGACCCGTTTAAAACCAGAGACAGATTTGATCCATTTAAACCCAAAGACGGCTTTGATCCGATTTGATCCATTTAAACCCAGAGACGGATTCAATCCGTTTAAAATCAGAGACGGATTTGATCCATTTAAAACCAGAGACAGGATATCATTTTTTTAAATTACTAAAATTAAAATGATCGCCTGTCAAATAGAAAAACTACGTAAAGAACTGCTGATGGACTTTTTTTTAAAGCTTATCTGTCTAATCTGTGTTGAAATGAAACACACACACAAATGACCACACATAAGCACACCGACATGACAACACACTAGGGCTGTCAATCTTCTTACAACCCAATTTGAAGTTCATTCATTATTATTTTTAATAATCGAATTATATTCAAATATTTAATGCTCAAATTTTACCTATTATTACTATTTACGATGCATCTCTATCCACTTTATAAACGGGCTTATGCATTGCCAATGCCACTATAAACGTGTGGTTGACTTGTTATATTGAACAAAAGCTCAGTCTACCAACGATATCCAGAGGCGGACAGAGTACACAGCTTTATTATTTGAGTAAAAGTACAGATACCCTTTGCTAAATTTTACTCAAGTACAAGTAAAAGTACAACAGTCAGATGCCTGCTTAAGTAAAAGTACTGAAGTACTTGTTTTTAAAAGTACTTGGAGTACAAGAGTAGCCTACATTTTTTAAATATTGCATTACTACTGCAATAGTAGTATGAAAATGTTATAAAAAATGTTAATGTTAGTACCTTGGAGAATGTAAAAGGAATTGAAAGTAAAATCAAGTCATTTTCATCTTTTTACCATGTTTCCAGGGATGGGCAGTATTTCTAATACATGTATTTAAAATATGTATTTCAAATACAAAATACCATTTTGTAATTGAAACACTTTAAGCGAAACTATCATTAACTTGTTCAGAAAATTGAAATAGTCTGGCGAGGTGGGGCCACAGGTTGACACATTCCCGGGATGGACCTGCTGAGTCTTCATCCACAGTTTCGTCTCTTATCTAAATCTGACCATGGAGTTGACTTTGGCGGAAAGCTGAAGGTGATTGCTGATAGGCTGTCCCAATCAGTGGCGCCTGCACAATCCGATCACGTTTGAGAGGGAAACAATAAATTGAGGGTTTCTGAGTTTTTTTTTTTTTTTAGAAGAAGTAGCCTAACTGGTACTCACAGTTATGGATATAAATGTAGTGGAGTAAAGAGTGCAATATTTGCCTCTTAAATGTACTTGAGTAAAGTCATGAGTACTCCCCAAAAATGATACTCGAGTAAAGTACAGATCCCTCAAAATTGTACTCAAGTACTGTACTCAAGTAAATGTACTCAGTTACTGTCCGGCTCTGACGATATCTGTGCAACTTGAGTGGTTTCAATTTCTTTTGTGCAGACACGCACACACACTGAATGAACGCCCATACACTACCACTTTATTGATTGCCTATGTTTGATGACGCCAAATTAGCAAGTATTTCCTGATGGGGTAAAGTTTGCTTTCTTTTTTTCTATCGGCCCGCGATTCCATGAACCATTATGCCCATCAGAAAAGTGACAAAAGCACCGGACATAGCCTAGAGGAGGTAGGTAAAAACCTAATTCTTGCCTGCTTTAGCTGCGTGCTTCCTCGTTCTCTACCCAGCTTGTCAAGGTGTAGCGTTATCAGATGTGCACTCAGGCTGCACGTTGCTACATATTCTGCAGATTACGACATCGTTAGGCTAATTGTTATTTTTCCGTTTTCTGATGGAAATCCAAAAACGTTCCACACATCGCTGAAATGGTCAGTGGTGATCTCCGTAGGTGCATCGCTTCTGCCATATTTAGATTGTGCATTAGACGTGACAAAAGCATTTTGTTTTCACATACTAGCTAAAGTTAGCCAACACACAAAAAAACTTCCCAAAACACCACATTCGAATAGTAATTTCCAAATTTGAATAGTATTGATTTTTTAATTATTCGATTTATATCAGACTTTAAAAATTCTTTCCAACAGCCCTACAACACACACACACACACACACACAAATGACACACAAATAACACACATAAGCACCGAGTTTCACTTATAGCTTTTACTAGTAGAGTTAAAAATAAAAAGACAGAAAAAGAACAGTTAAAAAATACAAGACTGTTCTGCCCTCACCCTCCCCAGCTGTTCTCTCTTTCTCCCTCCCTCTCTCTCTCTCTCTTCTCCCCCTCCCTCTCTCTTCTCCCTCCCTCCCTCCCTCTCTCTCTCTCTCTCTTCTCCCAGCTGTTCTCTTGTCAGAAGAAGTCTGCTGCAGTTGCTCTCTTCAGGGGTGTGGCTTTCTTCACTTTCTTCAGGGGTGTGGCTTCTGGGGATTTCAGAGCAGAGCAGCGGGGCTTCTGTTGGGGGTCAAAGGGCACGCGGGCCACACCCCCAGGACTCAGGAGGGAGCTGCGGTCCGACTTCCTGAACTCTATACACACACACACACACACACACACACACGGGCACACACACACACGCGGGCACACACACACACGCGCACACACACACACGGGCACACACACACACGGGCACACACACACACGGGCACACACACACACGGGCACACACACACACGGGCACACACACACACACAGGCATTAAAGTTAGATGATGTCAGAGAGGGTTAAGGCCATCCTTAAAAATATTTTCGTTTGCCGTAACCCGACCGACCCTGTCAATTTAGAACCGACCCAAATATTTATTTTTTTCCCCTTTTAGTCCGACCGACTTGCCGGTTGTAAACTTGCGTTAATACCGACCGATTGTTTTTTTTACTCTAAACAACCAATACAAATGCAATAAAATAATATTTATTTTAGTAGGCCCAAGTATTGTGACTATAAATTGCCTACATGCAAACGTGGCTCACTTAAAAAAAAACACCTGTGGCGTCATCTCTACACCATTGGTTTTACGCATGTCACACTATGGCCTACGCTTCGTTTCATTCACACAAACTGATAACGCTGTTACGAAGTTCTGGAAGAACTGTGGCCAGATCTTTTCTCATCCCTTCTCCCCTAGTCTAGCGGTGACCGTGGTCGGAGTATTGAAATTGGTTGTGGTCTATTCAGCATTTCTCAAAATATGGGTCCATAACATGGAGACTGCTGGTCCGCGAAGTCGTGGAGTGAAATTAGGCCCGGTGCTTCATCTGATAATTTGCTGCGCAGTTGATTAAGAAAAACCGCTGGATCGCGAAAAAAAGAAAACAAACGTTTCTGCTATCGATGTCATTAAACATGGAGCCCTACAATTAAGTGGTGGTATGAGCATTCATTCAATGTGCGTCTCTTGCGAGAGAAACTGAAACTAATCGATAGCGTTGGTATCAAAGCTCCGCTTCAACCTGTTGGAAGGCTATTTATTTATTTAACGAAACTTAATAGAACGGCGTTGTTTTTGGAACTTCCTTAGAAACAGAGCAGAGACTGTAAAATACACTGTATAGCATTGAGTATTGTATAGTCAAATTTCAATATAACGTGGCCAAGAGCTATTGTAGCCTTCTTTCATGTACATGTAGATGAGCCCTATGACCCAAAAGTCTGCCATGACCGGGCCTCAGGTCAAAGAAGTTTGAGAAAGGCTGGTCTATATAACCTGCATCAGAATGAGGTTTGCAATGGTTAGCCTGAAGGCACGGGTTGAAGACCCAGTCAGTTACGCCACAATATGCACATTTGTGTAAATTCATTCCTACGTAATCACCATGACCAAAATTGAACTTTTTTTTTACTTTGAATCTTGAAAAAAAAAAATATTGACCTACCTACCGACCCATTTTTAATTGTTTTTGGCTGTTACTGCAAACAAAAATATTTTTAAGGATGGCCTAATGGCAAAATGTGTGAATGCTTGATAAGAAAATCGCCTCACATCCCTCTCATGTAATCAATGAAAGTGTAGGAGTGTGTTTGTGTAGGAATGTGTTTGTGTGTGTAGGGGTGTGTGTGTGTGTGCGTGTAGGGGTGTAGGTGTGTGTGTGTGTGTGTGTGTGTAGATGTAGCTCTCACCCACCTGCTGTCTTGTTATTTTTTTAGTCCAAACGTCACTTTCTTTGCCTTTGACTGTGAAGTGTGAAGACCCTGCTAAGATAGAACACGTACACACACACACGCACAACACAAACCAAACAAAACAACGGCTTAAAATTGATTTGGAAAAGGCATCTCATCTCTCCTGCATGTAGTCGTTCACAGATCCTACACAATGCTTTATGGAAAACATCACATGTTGCACACACGCACCGTTAAGACCCTTCAGATCTGAGCTACACAATGCTTTATGACTCTCTCTCTCTCGCTCATAAGACCCTTCAGATCTGTGCTGCACAATGCTTTATGGCAAACTCTCTCTCGCTCTCATTTCCAAATTCAAAAGGAGCTTTATTAGCATGACCATAACGTTGTACAGTATTGCCAAAGCATTTGGGTCAAATACATCAAATGGGGAGGAGAGGAGGGGGAAACACACAAATCACAAATAAAACAGAATAATGATAATTGTACACAAATATGAATTATGAACTATGGCAATGGAGAAGGGTGTGTGTGTGTGTGTGTCTGCATGTTTGTGTGGGCATGTGTTTGTGTGTGTGTGTGTGTGTGTGTGTGTCTATGTATGAGTGTATGTTCATATTTAGATAATGTAAGTTTCACATCAGCAGGTCCTTTCATTATGGCAGGAATATACGTATTGAGCGGCAAGGAGGAGACATTTCTCTTTCTCTCCAGTGAGGAATGAAAGCCTCTCCTCATCGCTCGCTTGCAGGAATTCAGGAGGACATTTGTCATCTTTTCAAAATAAGTTCTCCTAATGTCAACATATTTTGTGCACTGTGTCAGGAAGTGTATCTCTGTCTCTACTGTGTTCAGGTCACAGTGGTGGCACAGTCTAGTGTCTTTCGTCAGCCATGTTTGTCTGTGCCTTCCCACCTCTATTGCCAGGCTATGTTCACGGAGTCTGTACTTTGTCAGTGTGGTTCTCAGGTTTTTGTCTTGAATGTGTGTCAGGTAGGGTGCTAGCTGATATTCTCTGTTTAAGGCCAAATAGAATTGCATTTTACTTTGATTTTTTGTTTGATTCTTCCAGTGGATTATGTAATTTTGTTTAATAGTTTTTGTAATTTGGTTTATCCTAATTTCAGTTGCTTTGTGATTCAGATGCTGCGGTGTCAGTGGGGAATTTGTGTGTGTGGAGTGGTCTGATGAGATCAAACTCAGGACCAGCTTAGTTAGGGGACATTTTTCTTTGTTCATCGCCTGGTACTGAAGGGCTTTATAATGGAATGAGCAGGGGTCACTACTTTTCAGGTGTTTCCAGAATTTGATCGCTCTTTTCTGTATTTTTAGAATTAAAGGATATTGGCCTAGTTCAGCTCTGCAGGCATTGTTTGTGGCACATCTGTGTACTTTTAAGATGAATTTGTAAAACTCTGTATGGAGGGTTTCAATAGGGTGTTTTTCCCATTGATTGAAATCTTGGTTTGTAAGTGGGCCCCACACATCACTACAATAGAGGGCAATTGGTTCAACCACTGATTCAAAGATTTTCAACCAGATTTTGATTGGGATTTCTACAGGGATCTGCCGTTTTATGGCATAGAAAGCCCTGTGTGCCCTGTCTCAGATCATTCACTGCAACATTGAATTTTCCATTTGAGCTTATTTTTAGGCCTAAATATTTGTAGTCATTTGTGTGTGTGATAGTGTTTGTTCCTATTGTGAAATTATGTTTTTGTATCCGAGATCTGGATCTCTTTTCAAATACCATTATTTTGGTTTTATTTGGGTTTACTGCCAGGGCCCAAGTCTGGCAGTACTCCACCAGCAGATCTAGGTTTTGCTGCAATCCCTGTTGGGTGGGTGAGAGCAGTACCAGATCATCAGCAAAGAGCAGTAGTTTGATCTCAGTGTCTTGTAGGGTAAGGCCGGGTGCTGTGGAGCTTTCAATGATTCTTGCTAATTCATTTATGTAAATGTTAATAAATAGGGTTGGGCTTAAGCAGCAGCCTTGTCTTACTCCACGTCCCTGGGATATGAAAGTTGTTCTTTTGCTTCCAACCTTTATTGCGCCTTTACTTCCTGTATACATTGATTTTATCAGGTCGTAGGTTTTACCTCCTACACCACTTTGTATAACTTTGTAGAATAAGCCTGTGTGCCAAATGGAGTCGAAAGCTTTTTTAAAATCAATAAAACAGGCGTAATTTGTTTCTTTTTGTTTTGGTTTACTTGTTTATCAATTAGGGTGTGTAATCTCTTTGTCTCTCTCTCTCACGCACGATAAGACCCTTCAGATCTAAGCTACACAATGCTTTATGACAAACTCTCTCTCTCTCTCTCTCACGCACCGATAAGACCCTTCAGATCTGAGCTACACAATGCTTTATGACAAACTCTCCCTCTCTCTCTCTCACGCACCGATAAGACCCTTCAGATTTGAGCTACACAATGCTTTATGACAAACGCGTCTCACACACGCACACAGATGCACTCCAGTGGTTCTTCCATGTTTATTTTGGGGTGGCAGCACGGTATCAGCACAATGTGACCCACACACATTCGCGCACCCGCATGCGCACACACACACACCACAGTATCAGCAAAATGTGACCCACACCCCTACACACGCACGCACGCACGCACACACGCACGCACACACGCACGCATATGCATACGCACACACGCCACAGTATCAGCAAAATGTAGTTGGGGTGGTGCCACGGTATCAGAATCAGGGCAGATGCACAATGTAGTTACGGTTGCCTTTTGAATTATTTTGTCAACATATCCTCCCCCACTGGCTGCTGCTCACATTTCAATTTAACGATTTATTATCATGGCCCATTGAACTAGTCAGAGGTTATCATGGCCCGTTGAACTAGTCAGAGGTTGTCATGGCCAGTCCAGTTGCACTCCACATAGGCTTATCATGTTGATGTAGCCCTATTTATTGTACATAGGCCTATCGTGTTGATGTAGCCCTATTTTGGCCTTTTGAGTTGATGCAGGGCTGTGCAATAAATCAAATTTTAATTTCAATCTCGATTTTGGCTCCAAATGATCACAAATACTGTATAATTGAGAGAAAGCTATTATTTTGCCACGTTCCGTTTAGAAAGAGTGTTTCGGAAATAGGTACAATTCCCACTCTTACAGCGCACTGATTCACGCTGCTTCTTGAAGCCTAACTCTGTGTGTGTTTGTGTGTGTGTGTCTAACTGTGTGTTTGTGGGTGTGGGTGCATACCCACCTTTCCTCTGCAGAAAAGAGGCTTGGGAGGAGATGAACTCTGAAAGGAAATGAACTCGGAACCTGCCTTCTTCAGCTGCTTCTTCTAACACACACACACACAGCGCGCAAACACAAAGGCACACACACATAAAAATGAAGCACTAGTGAATAGTGTCTTGAAAATCATACTGACAAAGTTTGTGTGTGTGTCCATTGCCAGAACCGCCCCTTAAAGAAGATTTTTGAGAACGTCAGCGAAGAGGTTGAAGCAAATACCTGCATCACCACGGTTACCAAGGAACTCCTGCAGTGGTGTGAGACGTGAACGAGGCTGAGCGGAAGATGACCGCACATTTAAACCCAGCAAGGCAGACGCTACAGCTAAATGGATTCACATTTAAACCCAGCAAGGCCGACGCTACAGCTAAATGGATTCACATTTAAACCCAGCAAGGCAGACGCTACAGCTAAATGGATTCACATTTAAACCCAGCAAGGCAGACGCTACAGCTAAATGGATTCACATTTAAACCCAGCAAGGCCGACGCTACAGCTAAATGGATTCACATTTAAACCCAGCAAGGCAGACGCTACAGCTAAATGGATTCACATTTAAACCCAGCAAGGCCGACGCTAAAGCTAGGCAGACGCTACAGCTAAATGGATTCACATTTAAACCCAGCAAGGCCGACGCTACAGCTAAATGGATTCACCTTTAAACCCAGCAAGGCAGACGCTACAGCTAAATGGATTCACATTTAAACCCAGCAAGGCCCAGCTACAGCTAAATGGATTCACATTTAAACCCAGCAAGGCAGACGCTACAGCTAAATGGATTCACATTTAAACCCAGCAAGGCCAGACGCTACAGCTAAATGGATTCACATTTAAACCCAGCAAGGCCGACGCTACAGCTAAATGGATTCACCTTTAAACCCAGCAAGGCAGACGCTACAGCTAAATGGATTCTAAGTTAGGCTAAATTAGCTTGTTGAGTTCAGCAAGGCAGACGCTACAGCTAAATGGACTCCAGGTTAGGCTACATTAGCTTGTTGAGATCAGCAAGGCAGACGCTACAGCTAAATGGACTCCAGGTTAGGCTACATTAGCTTGTTGAGTTCAGCAAGGCAGACGCTACAGCTAAATGGACTCTAGGTTAGGCTACATTAGCTTGTTGAGTTCAGGTACAATGTGAATAAAAAAAAATTATGTCAGCTAAAAAAATAGACTTTCACTAATCAGAAGTTTCATGGTAGGTTCATTTATCAAGTAATTACAAATGCAACCTATATAATGCAACATTTAATTTGAAAAAGCTACTCGGAGTAGCCTGTGGTGTCTATTGACTTCAGTTTACTCCATTTGAAGGTATTTGCGTAAAATAGCTTAAACTGTTGCAAAAATGTTGATGTTTGAAACTAGCACGGATATTTTTAGCCTCCAAGGTGGATAGGTTAATTTAGGTAGTAAGAATGTTTAGGTTACTGTAACTGAACACGTAAACAAAATGCTAAAGGATTTAGCGAAGGAGTATCAGTGTGGGACAGCAGCAGCTATGGCATTTTAATCTAATTAGCGTCACGATCATGCAGCAAAGTCTGCATATAGGTAGGTCCTGTAAGCAGTGGAGACACAACGGCTAAATTTAGGAGGGTTCCTGTACCAGCCCCGTTTACCTGGATAGTGGGACTGTAATGGTCTGTGGAGGTGTTGAGTATGGTGTTGAGTATGGTGTGATGGTGTTGAGTATGGTGCGATGGTGTTGAGTATGGTGCGATGGTGTTGAGTATGGTGGAGTATGGTGCAATGGTGTTGAGTATAGTGTGATGGTGTTGAGTATGGTGCAATGGTGTTGAGTATAGTGTGATGGTGTTGAGTATGGTGCGATGGTGTTGAGTATAGTGCAACGGTGTTGAGTTTGGTGGAGTATGGTGTGATGGTGTTGAGTATGGTGGAGTATGGTGTTGAGTATAGTGTGATGGTGTTGAGTATGGTGCGATGGTGTTGAGTATAGTGTGATGGTGTTGAGTATGGTGCGATGGTGTTGAGTATAGTGCAACGGTGTTGAGTTTGGTGGAGTATGGTGTGATGGTGTTGAGTATGGTGGAGTATGGTGTTGAGTATAGTGTGATGGTGTTGAGTATGGTGTCGAGTATAGTGTGACTGTTGAGTATGGTGTCGAGTATAGTTTGACTGTGTTGAGTATGGTGGAGTATGGTGTGACTGTTGAGTATGGTGTGCTGGTGTTGAGTATGGTATATTAAATGTGTGTGTATATATGTGTGTGTGTGCGCATGTGTGCGTGTGTGTGTGTGTGTGTGTGTGTGCATGTGTGTGTGTGCTCACGTTACCTTCTGGTGCCCTCCTGTCTTTTCTTTCACTTCTCCATCCACCAATGTCTAGTGTGTGTGTAGTGTGTGTGTGTGTATAGTGTGTATAGTGTGTATATAGTGTGCGTATATAGTGTGTGTATAGTGTGTATAGTGTGTGTGCATGTGTGTGTGTGCTCACGTTACCTTCTGGTGCCCTCCTGTCTTTTCTTTCACTTCTCCATCCACCAATGTCTAGTGTGTGTGTGTGTGTGTGTGTGTGTGTGTGTATTATTAGTTATTGTGTGTGTGTATATATAGTGTCGTGATTATGGTGTATTATAGTGTGTGTGTGTGTGTAGTGTGCGTATAGAGTGTGTGTGTGTGTGTGTGTGTGTAGTGTGCGTATAGTGTGTATAGTGTGTGTGTGTGTAGTGTGCGTATAGTGTGTGTGTGCTCACGTTACCTTCTGGTGCCCTCCTGTCTTTTCTTTCACTTTTCCATCCACCAATGTCTTCTTCTTCACAGCATTGCTGACAGCAACCATCTCTTCAGGTGTGTGTGTGTCTGTCGTGTCGAGAGTGTGTGTGTCCAACGTGTCGAGTGTGTGTGTATCGCTGCTTTCTTCTGGAGCCTTTACCACTTTCTTCTTTTTCTTTAGTGGCGTCTCTGTAATCACCTCATCTGCTATTGCTTCTTCAGGTGTGTGTGTGTCGCTGCTCTCTTCTGGAGCGTTCACCACTTTTCTCTTCTTCTTCAGAGGGGTATCTCCGTTCACTTTGTCTGCACCTGGCGTCTCAGGTGTGTGTGCGTCTGTCGTGTCGAGTGTGTGTGTGTCGCTGCTCTCTTCTGGAGCGTTCACTACTTTCTTCTTTTTCTTTTTCTTTAGTGGCGTCTCTGTAATCACCTCATCTGTGACCTCAGGTGTGTGTGTGTCCAACGTGTCGAGTGTGTGTGTGTCCAACGTGTCGAGTGTGTGTGTGTCGCTGCTCTCTTCTGGAGCCTTCACTACTTTCTTCTTTTTCTTTTTCTTTAGTGGCGTCTCTGTAATCACCTCATCTGTGACCTCAGGTGTGTGTGTGTCCAACGTGTCGAGTGTGTGTGTGTCCAACGTGTCGAGTGTGTGTGCGTCGCTGCTCTCTTCTGGAACGTTCACTACTTTTCTCTTCTTCTTCAGAGGGGTATCTCCGTTCACTTTGTCTGCACCTGGCGTCTCAGGTGTGTGTGCGTCTGTCGTGTCGAGTGTGTGTGTGTCGCTGCTCTCTTCTGGAGCGTTCACTACTTTCTTCTTTTTCTTTTTCTTTAGTGGCGTCTCTGTAATCACCTCATCTGTGACCTCAGGTGTGTGTGTGTCCGTGTCGAGTGTGTGTGTGTCCAGCGTGTGTGTGTGTGTTGGCTGCTCTCTTCTGGAAACCTTCACTACTTTTCTTCTTTTTTCTTTTTTCTTTAGTGGCGTCTCTGTAATCACCTCATCTGTGACCTCAGGTGTGTGTGTGTCCAACGTGTCGAGTGTGTGTGCGTCGCTGCTCTCTTCTGGAGCGTTCACTGCTTTCTTCTTTTTCTTTTTCTTTAGTGGCGTCTCTGTAATCACCTCATCTGTGACCTCAGGTGTGTGTGTGTCCAACGTGTCGAGTGTGTGGCATTAAGCTGCTCTCTTCTGGAGCGTTCACTGCTTTCTTCTTTTTCTTTTTCTTTAGTGGCGTCTCTGTAATCACCTCATCTGTGACCTCAGGTGTGTGTGTGTCCAACGTGTCGAGTGTGTGTGTGTCGCTGCTCTCTTCTGGAGCGTTCACTGCTTTCTTCTTTTTCTTTTTCTTTAGTGGCGTCTCTGTAATCACCTCATCTGCTATTGCTTCTTCAGGTGTGTGTGTGTCCGTGTCGAGTGTGTGTGTGTCCAACGTGTCGAGTGTGTGTGTGTCGCTGCTCTCTTCTGGAGCCTTCACTACTTTCTTCTTTTTCTTTTTCTTTAGTGGCGTCTCTGTAATCACCTCATCTGATATTGCTTCTTCAGGTGTGGGTCTGTCTGTCGTGTCGAGTGTGTGTGCGTCTGTCGTGTCGAGTGTGTGTGCGTCGCTACTTTCTTCTGGAGCCTTCACTACTTTCTTCTTTTTCTTTTTCTTTAGTGGCGTCTCTGTAATCACCTCATCTGCTATTGCTTCTTCAGGTGTGTGTTCGTCTGTGACCTCAGCAGACTCAGGTATGTGTGTGTAAGCTGCTTCTAGACTGGGCTGCTGGTGATGATGCGTTTCCTTTTCCTCCTTCCTGCTTCTCTTCTTCCTCTTCCTGGGTTTTCCTTCTGCTGGCTGCACTTCCCCTGCAATCCCTGCCTCTAATTGGCAACTTGCGGGAGCCTCTGTTATTGATTGGCTGGATTCAGAGGCCTCTCCCTCCTGCTGCTGCAGTGACACTGACGAACGGTCTGACATCACGCAGACAGTGTCCAACACAATAGGCTCATCTTCTGCAGGGGGCGTGGCCTGTAAGATAGAAGGCGTGTCTACCGTTTTCTCTGCAGGTGGATCCATAGTGGGAGCTGCTTCCTGTGTGGGCGTGTCCTCAGTAGGAGCTGCTTCCTGTGTGGGCGTGTCCTCAGTAGAAGTGGCTTCCTGTGAGGGCGTGTCTAAAGGTGTAACTGGTTCCTGTGTAGGCGTGTCCTCTGCAGGAGCTGCTTCCAGTGTGGGCGTGTCCTCAGCGGGAGTTGCTTCCGGTGTAGGCGTGTCCTCTGCAGGAGTTGCTTCCGGTGTGGGCGTGTCCTCAGCGGGAGTTGCTTCCGGTGTGGGCGTGTCCTCAGCGGGAGTTGCTTCCGGTGTGGGCGTGTCCTCTGCAGGAGCTGCTTCGGTCTTGAGCGTGTCCTCTGCGGAGCTGCTTCGGTGTGGCGTCGTGTCCTCAGCGGGGAGTTGCTTCCAATGTGAACGTGTCCTCAGCCGGGAGTTGCTTCCTATTGGGTAGTGTCCTCAGCAGGAGTTGCTTCCTGTGTGGGCGTGTCCTCAGCGGGAGTTGCTTCCTGTGTGGGCGTGTCCTCAGCAGGAGCTGCTTCCTGTGTGGGCGTGTCCTCTGCGGCAGTTGCTTCCTGTGTGGGCGTGTCCTCTGCGGCAGTAGCTTCCTGTGTGGGCGTGTCCTCAGCGGGAACAGCTTCCTGTGTGGGCGTGTCCTCAGCGGGAACAGCTTCCTGTGTGGGCGTGTCCTCAGCGGGAACAGCTTCCTGTGTGGGCGTGTCCTCAGCAGGAGCTGCTTCCTGTGTGGGAGTGTCCTCAGCGGGAACAGCTTCCTGTGTGGGCGTGTCCTTCTTCTTCTTCTTCTTCTTGTGTTTGCTCTTGTGGCCGCTTTCTTGTGTCTCTGCCTGGCCATCCTTCCCTGCAGGACCAGCAAACGCTCATCCAGTGAGACCGTGTGTGTGTCTGTGTGTGTGTGTGTGTGTGTGTGTGTGTGTGTGTGTGTGTGTGTGTGCGTGTGTGTGTGTGTGCGTGTGCGTGCGTAAGTGAGCGAATGAGTGATCAAATGTGTTCTTACCTACTGGTAATAGTCTACTGGCTAGGGTTAGTACACACATACACACACACACGTATACACACTAGGGCTGTAACTGTATCGAAACCGTAATCGCGACGCTCATATCCACGAACCTGTGTCGCGGTGTCTACACTCAACTTAATAGTACAACATTTGAAACAACACAGGGGGAGTTAAGACCCCCTCCTTGTTTTTTGAGTGCGGTGGCTGAGTTGAGAGGTGGGGCTATGTCATCATAAAATTGCCGGCTGTGCCCTCTACACGCGTCTACACGGCAAAAGTTAGCCGGCGGTTTCAAAAATTCCCACTTCGGAACCCGGTTACAAAAACTATCGGTTACAGTCTCCTGAACTGCCGGCGTGGTGTACACGCAAGGTGTAACCAATAACAAAAATTCACCGGTTTAAAAAAAACAGCATTGTGTAGACGGCCCCTAAAACGAGTTACAAGGTGTAAACTGTGACGGGTGTCAGTCCAGGACTGCACTTGTCCATGCCTTTTGGCAAATACCCCAAAAATATCAATATTCAGACCTGAATATCTCCGATGAGCAACCTCCTTTTTTCAAAATTCCTTTGCCACATGAAAGGGCCATCTGTGGACTAGCCAGTGATGTCAAATACATATTTACTGCAATGATTGGTTAAAAAATAATGTTAAGGTCATTTATGGTGGACAAATTAGGATATATGTTCATCAGTCATGTTTACTGATCAAATCCAAACTAGATTTAGTTGTCCTGAGTGCAATATATTCCTTAAAGCCCCCCTGTGTAAGAAATTCTCCCACCTAGTGGTTAGGAGTTACATAGCACCCAACGTCTCAAGTGCTACCTCGTTTAGAACTACGGGAGCAGTCACACATCAAAACTGGCACTGGTTCTGGACTCCCAGGCTCGTCGAAGCATAAACTTCTCTCTGAATAAGCAATAAAAACATATTAATAACATTTTGTGTACTATTTTATTGCCATTGCTTGTGTGATGCCAATGAAACACTCTTTCGGACACGGAATACATAGTTTCATTTTGTCTGTTAACTGAGCTAGCTAGCTAACTTTAGCACAGTAAACGGAAAGTAAATGGGAACAGCTAGTTATGTTCGCTACCTAGGTAGCAGCTAAGGACTTTAGTTAAACTTGTATATTGTTGCAATTCAAACTAACCTGAAATAACACACGTTCAGCAACTTTGTGGTAGTTTACTAGTCCTAGTACAACGATGTTAGGTTGTCAACTGTCTCTGGGTCTAGAAACTAGAGATCAAGTGAACCGGGGACATACATTGCTGAATGTAGGGAATTCTGCAGATGAATCCAAGCTATTTTTTTCTATGCATGCAGACGCCAAAGACTGAGCTGTATTTCGCATATGTCCATTGCTGGCCACCGTTATTTTAAAATGGCACACGGCGAGTCGACAGTGCGCTATGTAAATGTAAATGAGGATTTCTAAGCCAATAGGTATGCTTCAATTTGGTGGTGGTGGTAATTAAACATGAATGGGGCCACATTTATGAATGGGAAATGTTGATTTTGTTAAATGTTGATTTTGCTAACAAACAACTGAAAACGTTACACAAGGGACCTTAAGATAACTGAAAGTGACATCATCGGGTGACATAAACCAGTATACCCGTAGGTCCAATTTCTGTGAATGTGATATCTCCAACATATCTCAGGGCTAGAAACAGTCACTTGGACCCAAAGAATAACTTGTAAGATTTTGGTAGACTGAGGTCAAAGGTCACTGAGCTTATGTACATCCCACTGTGGTGAATAAACCTCAACAAAATCCATGTCATCCAAATATTCACTTTGACTCACAGAAAACAGATCAACAAATCAAGTCAACGTCTAAGTCCTCACATTCTTGAGAAATGTATAGATCATAAATGCCTGTAGGGTGGGTTTTCCCCTGAAATTAGGTACAAACATTCACTTGCACTTTCTTTGTCTTCAAACAGAATATTGCGGGAGCGGAAAAAGCAGTCCTGTGCAGACCTCTAACTCACCACAATTCAAACTCTGTGTGAACTTCCTGGGTTCTCGTGGGGAAACCGGACAGCACCACTATACAGGGGTTTCGTAGATGATTAGTAGAGTGAACCATTTTGGCAGGGGTGTTTTAATGTATATCACTAGCATAGTGCTGGCAGGGGTGTTTTAATGTATATCACTAGCAGGGGTGTTTTAATGTACATCACTAGCATAGTGCTGGCAGGGGTGTTTTACTGTACATCACTAGCAGGGGTGATTTAATATATATCACTAGCATATTGATGGCAGGGGTGTTTTAATGTATATCACTAGCATAGTGCTGGCAGGGGTGTTTTAATGTACATCACTAGCAGGGGTGATTTAATATATATCACTAGCATATTGATGGCATGGGTGTTTTAATGTATATCACTAGCAGGGGTGTTTTAATGTACATCACTACCAGGGGTGTTTTAATGTAAATCACTAGCATAGTGCTGGGCGCTAAACCAGTGCACACCATATACCGGTTTATATTTTAGATATGTATTTTTAATATACCGCCATACCGGTGCATATTTACGTTATGATATGTATTTTTAATATATCGCCATACCGGTGTATTGGATTACACAATGTTTGGAACGCTGCGCCACGCGACACTGTTTCAGACGGGACTGTTTTCAATGTTGTGCTTCTAAACACGCACGCCCGCATGATGCGACTGTGAGCCGTGGTGAGGGTAAACACAAAACACGTAGTATGACCCTTAAGGTTTTCCCCTGAAGTATGACCCTTAAGGTTTTCCCTTGAAGTATGACCCTTAAGGCTCAATTTTTCCTTAGGTAAGGGATTTATTTAAGGGTGTTGTACAGAATACCTTAAATTGTTTCTTTAACCCTTAGAACCCTAAGCTGTTTTTAGGGCATTTTCACTACCTTTATTCATAAGGATTTATTCTGGTCATTGTAAGTGCCACACACACATATTATATATTGTTTTTTTCAGCAGAGTCTAGGCTATCCAGATCTGCCATCATTTCATGTATTACTACTAGCATTGATTTTATTTAGATTTTTAAAGAATTAAAATATAAAAATCATATTATAAAAATTCTTATATTTTGACCTGTATCTCACCACAGCAAGCTCATAGCTCTACATGCATTTCATGTGTGTGTAGGGCAGACGGTCCCGAAACGGGCAATATAATTGCCATGTTGAAGGGATACTCTGGGGCTGAGCAATTTACAGAAATATGTGGTGTGTGATTTACAGAAATAAATGCCATTTTTTATTTAGCGATGAAAAATGACCATTCTGCGCTCCATATCTGTGACACGAACTGATCTGACCTGACTTGACCCAAGTTTGCCTGTTAGCATGTGTGACTATGGTGTATGCACTCATGATGATTCTCAACTTTTTACTGCATTGCCATGAACAAAGTAAAGGCAAAAAAGGTGTTTCTTTGATGAACAAATTGGGACGCAATGTGAGCCTTGAATTGGATGCCATGCAGGAATTTGCTAGGATCTCAAAACCGGATTATGAACATGTTTTGCCATAGAGAAACACACGATAGCGTTGGATTATAAACATGCTTTGCCACAAAAACAGACAAAAATGTGGGGTAAGTCCAGCTATATGAAGTTATTATTTTGCTGTCACTTCGTCTGTTTTATAACCCAGAAGGATGTATTTGGTATCAAACGATAGCTCTGTGTCTCCTCTTTCATCTAACATAGGTGGCATTTATATCCGATGCGGGTCCGCGAGTAATTACTCCGAGTAATGGGTGTGCAGCGTTGGTTTGTGTACATGGCGTTAATATTTTGCAATCACTTCGTCTGTTTTATAAGCCAGAAAGATCGATATCCATGGTACCAATGGATAGCCCTGTTTCTCCTCTTTTGTCTGATATGCTTGCCATATCTATGCGATCAAGGTTGTTGAGTAATTCAAACGAGTAATGGGTGCGCAGGTGAGCGCCGAGAAGGATAGACTTGAAATATGATGCAATTTTATTTAATTTCATGATTTTTTTTTAATTTTCATACTTGATGGTACAGACAAGTGCGTAGTCTCTTTGGAAAGCCCCTTCTTCTCTGTCATAAAATAAAAGTTTTATCTCGTTGTGATGAACAGTCGCGGAGCAATGTAACAGAGAAGAAAGGGTGTGTTTTTTGACGCACTTTGCGTCAATCGGGTTCTAAGGGTTAATTAAGGAAAAATGTTAAGGGATACATGCATTGAAAGGGATTTACCGGCACGAAAATTCTAGTTTCCACTGAGATTATTCAACAGCTGTTACTAGCTGGCTAGTTGGCGATGCCGTTACTTAGCAACCCACCGAACACAGTGAAGTTTAATTATCTTATTCATCTTACCTTAAGAATATTCGCTGAAATTATCCAGGTAGCAAGTAAAGCATGTTATATACATGAACTGAACAATACTAGCTGGCTAGTTAGAGATGATCCAGGTAGCAAGTAAAGCATGTTATAGACATGCACTGAGCAATACTAGCTGGCTAGTTAGAGATGATCCAGGTAGCAAGTAAAGCATGTTATAGACATGCACTGAGCAATACTAGCTGAAATTATCCAGGTAGCAAGTAAAGCATGTTATAGACATGCACTGAGCAATACTAGCTGAAATTATCCAGGTAGCAAGTAAAGCATGTTATAGACATGCACTGAGCAATACTAGCTGAAATTATCCAGGTAGCAAGTAAAGCATGTTATAGACATGCACTGAGCAATACTAGCTGAAATTATCCAGGTAGCAAGTAAAGCATGTTATAGACATGCACTGAAATTATCCAGGTAGCAAGTAAAGCATGTTATAGACATGAACTGAGCAATACTAGCTGAAATTATCCAGGTAGCAAGTAAAGCATGTTATATACATGCACTGAGCAACACTAGCTGAAATTATCCAGGTAGCAAGTAAAGCATGTTATAGACATGCACTGAAATTATCCAGGTAGCAAGTAAAGCATGTTATAGACATGAACTGAACAATACTAGCTGAAATTATCCAGGTAGCAAGTAAAGCATGTTATAGACATGAACTGAACAATACTAGCTGAAATTATCCAGGTAGCAAGTAAAGCATGTTATAGACATGAACTGAGCAATACTAGCTGGCTAGTTAGAGATGATCCCGACTGTCATCAGTGCACCAAAACTGTTAACGTTTTGCCTAGTGAACCGAACCAAAGCTCATGGCAGGCGAACAAGACATCCACATGAAGTTATCGTTAGCCTACCACTAACGTCATGTAAACCAGTTTTTCCCAAAGTGTGGTCCAGGGACCACTGGTGGTCCGCAAGCTATCCCAAGTGGTCCGTGAGCAGACGTGGTGAAATATAATATAGATGAAGTGTTTGCAATATTGAACCAACTTGTATGTAAATCCAAACAGTTCTGCAACACGATCTATGTAAGATATGCCAATTTAAATCATATGAATCCTCTGACACAATAAGCAAAGTGCAAAGACAATAAGCAAGGTGATTCAGTGAGTAGGCCTATTGTGTAGGATAATATACTGTTGAAGGAGGTTTTTTTTTAGCTAGGTGGTCCATGCGTTTCTTTTTTATTGGTAAGTGGTCCTTCGTCTGAAAAAAGTTTGAGAAACACTGATGTAAACCACACAATAACACTAAGGCATGTTTCTGATAGTCCGATCTGACAGAGTAAGCATATTAGCAGAGAGTTTTTATTTTTAATTGTATCATTTTAAAAAAAAAGTATGATTATTGCAAGTTGCACTACTTTTTGTATTGGTGTTATACAAAATGTTGCACAGTAAAAGTGTCTCTTTTTGTAAACAGCATCATTTTCTGGGGCCATGCAAACCTGCATTACTACTAGTGTGGAGTTATTCTACAATATTCACTCATCACAACAATAAAATAGACCATCCAAAGTCAATCTACTGCAGTAATTCCTCTCTCAACCTGTAGAAAATGCTGTGAACACCTGATTATGCATGAAAAAAAAAAATACTGTCATATACCGTGAAACCATTTTGAAAAATACTGTGATATACATTTTTGGTCATACCGCCCAACACTACACTAGCATTTACACCAGCATAGGCATGTTCACTAGCATAGGCATTTACTCTAGCATAGGCATTTACACCAGCATAGGCATTCACACTAGCATAGGCATTCACACTAGCATAGGCATTTACACTAGCATAGGCATTCACACTAGCATAGGCATTCACTCTAGCATAGGCATTTACACCAGCATAGGCATTCACACTAGCATAGGCATTTACTCTAGCATAGGCATTCACACTAGCATAGGCATTTCCTCTAGCATAGGCATTCACACTAGCATAGGCATTTACTCTAGCATAGGCATTTACTCTAGCATAGGCATTTACTCTAGCATAGGCATTTACACTTGCATAGGCATTCACACTAGCATAGGCATGTTCACTAGCATAGGCATTCACACTAGCATAGGCATTTACTCTAGCATAGGCATTCACACTAGCATAGGCATGTTCACTAGCATAGGCATTCACACCAGCATAGGCATTCACACTAGCATAGGCATGTTCACTAGCATAGGCATTCACTCTAGCATAGGCATTCACTCTAGCATAGGCATTCACTCTAGCATAGGCATTCACTCTAGCATAGGCATGTTCACTAGCATAGGCATTCACACTAGCATAGGCATTCACTCTAGCATAGGCATGTTCACTAGCATAGGCATTTACTCTAGCATAGGCATGTTCACCAGCATAGGCATTTACTCTAGCATAGGCATGTTCACCAGCATAGGCATTTACACCAGCATAGGCATTTACACCAGCATAGGCATGTTCACTAGCATAGGCATTTACACTAGCATAGGCATTTACTCTAGCATAGTAACAACAACAACAACAACTACACGCTACATTGATATATATATTGTTATTTTGCTACATTTTATCTTAGGAAAAATTTTAACTAGGGAAAATAATGTTTAAGTCAAGCCTGATGCCTATAGTCTTTTCCCCTTGGTGAGGTAAACACACACACACACTGCTGAGACTACTACAACTCCCCAACTCCATACAACACACACCAGACACACTCCTGAGACTACAACTCCAACTCCTCTCAACCATGTTAAAGTGCTCTACACTCCTCTTACTTTAGGCTGCAGACAGTTAAAAAATTCATATCAACCGACCGAAAGCGAAGCCCCGATTGCTACTCAATTCACATCCGATAAAGTAGACACACACACACACACACACACAACAATGCACTGGTTCCAATAAAGTACACACACGCACACAAACACACACACACACACACTGCACTGGTTCCGATAAAGTACCCACACACATACACACACTGCACTGGTTCGGATAAAGTAGACACACAAACCTCAATATAAAAACCCAGCGGCCCGAAAGATGTATGTGTGCGTGTGCGTGTTTGTGTTTGTGTGTGTGCGTGCGTGTGTGGAAAGTTGTAATGCTACTTTCACAGTGTGCGTTTGTGCAGCTTATTACCTTTCTTGCGTTTTGGGGGCGTGTCCTCTGCCTCCTCCCCTCGACGCTGCTTCTTCTTCCTCTTCCTCCTGGAGCGGAACTCATCGTCATCCTCATCTGTGGACACAGCCTCTGGACCCTCATCCTGTGGGAACACACCTGCACACACACCAGAGTGTGAGTGTGTGTGTGGAACACAGGAGAGATAGTGTGAGTGTGTGTGTGTGTGGGACGCAGGAGAGATAGTGTGAGTGTGTGTGTGTGTGTGAGTGAGTGCGTGTGTGTGTGTGTGTGTGTGTGTGTGGAACACAGGAGAGAGTGTGAGTGTGAGTGTGTGTGTGTGTGTGGAACACAGGAGAGTGAGTGTGAGAGTGTGTGTGTGTGTGTGTGTGGGGAACACAGGAGAGAGAGAGAGAGTGAGAGAGTGTGTGTAGAACACAGGGGAGAGAGAGAGAGAGAGAGAGAGAGAGAGAGAGAGAGAGAGAGAGAGAGAGAGAGAGAGAGAGAGTGTATATACAGAAGAGAGAGTGTGAGAACACAGGGGAGAGGGGAGAGAGAGAGAGAGAACACAGGGGAGAACACAGGGGGAGAGAGAGAGAGAGAGGGGAGAGAGAGAGAGAGAGAGTAGAACACAGGAGAGTGTGTAGAACAGAGTGTGTAGAACACAGGGAGAGAGAGAGAGAGAGAGAGTGTGTAGAACACAGGGAGAGAGAGAGAGAGAGAGAGAGAGAGAGAGAGTGTGTAGAACACAGGAGAGAGAGAGAGAGAGAGAGAGAGAGAGAGAGAGAGAGAGAGTGTGTAGAACACAGGGGAGAGAGAGAGAGTGTGTAAGTGTGTGTGAGTGTGTGTGAGTGTGTGTGTATGCGTGTGTGTGAGTGTGAGTGTGGAACACAGGAGAGAGAGAGAGTGAGTGTGGGAGTCTGAGTCACTACTGTGTGTGAGTGTGAGTGTGTGTATGAGGCGTGTGTGAGTGTGTATGAGATGTGTGTGTGTGAGTGCACGTTGGATGAGGAGGAAACCTTACCTTCACTCAGGTCACGGAATCTGCAAAAAAAAACACAAGTTAAGTACAGGGTTTGTGTGTGTGTGCGTGCGCGCGCGCGCGTGTGTGTGTGTGTGTGTGTGTGTGTGTTAGGGGTGTAACGGTTCATGTATTTGTATTGAACCCAAACGGTACGGGCGTCACGGTTTGGTGCATGAATTTACACGGAGAATACACGGTATAAAAATACATAAAACTTGTGTGCGGATTAATTAATGTAATGCGGAACTACTGTTAGATACGCGAGTTCATTAGGCACACCTAATCTGTAGTCCGGCTTTAGCTCAGTGTAGCTCTCATTGGCGCATAGGTAGCCGAGGTCCGCCTATGTACGTTACAGGTTTTTGTCAGGTCGACGGTCGAGTGAGTCAGTCAGAGACAGCAGCAGCACTAAGGACGGGTATGACGAGTGAGTCAGTCAGAGACAGCAGCAGCACTAAGGACGGGTATGATGAGTGAGTCAGTCAGCAGCAGCACTAAGGACGGGTATGATGAGTGAGTCAGCAGCAGCACTAAGGACGGGTATGATGAGTGAGTCAGCAGCAGCAGCACTAAGGACGGGTATGATGAGTGGTGGTGGCCCACAAGAGAGGTCTCTTTAAGATCCCAGTCAGTTACAGTAGTACAGGCGAGAGAGTGGTGGATAAGACTGAAGTTTCAGTTGTTGTTGGGTGTGTGGTAGAATTCTCGCCTGCCACGCGGAGGTCCGGGTTCGATTCCCGGTAGCCGTGGCCCACTGGTTAGCACTCCGGACCTGTAACCGGAGGGTTGCCGGTTCGAAACCCGACCAGTAGGCACGGCTGAAGTGCCCTTGAGCAAGGCACCTGACCCCTCACTGCTCCCCGAGCGCCGCTGTTGTTGCAGGCAGCTCACTGTGCCGGGATTAGTGTGTGCTTCACCTCACTGTGTGTTCACTGTGTGCTGAGTGTGTTTCACTAATTCATGGATTGGGATAAATGCAGAGACCAAATTTCCCTCACGGGATCAAAAGAGTATATATACTTATAAGTGAGTGAGTGAGTGAGTGAGTGAGTGTGTGTGTGTGTGTGTGTGTGTGTGTACACTCACGTCTTGACCAGCTTGTAGAGTTTGGTTCTGTTGTGAGTGGCCGTGTTGGTTTTGCTGGCCAGCTGGAAGAGTCTGTCGGCCACGGCGCCGAAGTTGAACTACAGACAAGAGAGGAGGATTGAGTAAGTGCAAACACACATACACACACACCAGACAAGAGAGGATTGAGTAAGTGCAAACACACACACACACACACACCAGACAAGAGAGGAGGATTGAGTAAGTGCACACGCACACATGCGCACACACACACACACACACACTACTTCTATACATTTTACCGCTTATTATACGGCTACTTCCCAAAACAAAAAAATTAAACTCCACGATATGTCTCTTTACATTTATTTGTTACCGTTTCGTTATGGCTTTTGCTGAGAAACAAATAGTTCACACACACACACACTTACTGTATGCCAGATCATTTTTCAGTGATCGGATTTAAAAATTGATTTAAAAAAAAAAAAAACCTTGATTTTCGATTTAAATCGATTTTTTGCCAGCCCTAGGGAGGAGTAGGCATAAAAGAGCACTGTTGGCACAAACGTGCGCGCGCTAGGGCTGCGCGATATTAGAAAAACATGCGATAACATTACTGAGTACTGCGATAACGATATAACTTGCGATATTTAAATATGTAATGTTTTCCTCCATTCTACTTGATGCTAGCATAGACTGATGCATACTTAAAAAAAAAAAGAATTGGATTGATTCCATTCCAACATTATTTTATTAGGAAAAAATGTGGCTAAGAAGCAATGCCGCCATAAATCATCTTAGCCTTTGAAAGATTTCCTGCTATGGTCAACAAAATTAAGTTGAAATAAATAAAAACATGAAAACTACTTAAAACATTCAAAAATTATTTAAAATAAATGTAAACATAATTATTTAACTGCATGCCAACTTAAAATGGTAACTTTTTTCTGACCACTAATTTGTTGAGTCAAGAACGTGTTGCAGAATGGGGTCTGGTGGCTTACATGACGACAGGAAAAACAACAGAACATAACAATAATAAAACAATAATGGGGAGTTCTTGGCCAAAAAGGCACAAGGAATAAAGTGCAACAATGTAGTTAAACTAAAATACACATGGTCAAGAACAAACACTGTGTGATGACCATCATTGGCATCATCAAGGCAATGCAGTGCAACGTTAAAGTGTGTGTGTGTGTGTGCGTGTGTGTGTACACATGTGTGAGGATGCTTTATGGCAAGTTTTTGGCTAAGAAAACAAGCATGTTTACTTTGCTAGGTTTTAAGCATGTGCGTTGGCATGTCACAACATTCCCTGATGTACTAAAAAGTCTCTCTGAAGGTGAACTACTTGCAGGTATACAGAGATACTTTCTAGCTAGTTTACTGAGCTGTGGGAAGTGAACCCCGTGGAGTCTCCACCAGGCCAGAGGGTCTGCCTCACTATCTATGGTAGGCGACAGCAAGTAGCTGTTCAGTTCAGCTTCTACAGCTCGTTCCAATTGCACAGAAGGTGAAACAGGGATTGGGGCCGTCTTGAAGAAACTGCCCAGTGATTTTCTTGCTTTCTTCAAAGTGGTGCTAGGTGGATCCACACTCTGGGCCCCACTGTCAGCAGGACGTCTCTCCTACAACAGAGAAAAGAACACAGAGTGAAAAAAAAATATGTCATGGTTTAAGATCATGCAATATGTGTATGTGAAATGACCATTATAACCTAATCACCTTCCATGCGGTTGCTTCCATTTCTGACATCACTCTGGTCTCAATGTCTGCAACCTTGTCACTGTTAATGTAGCTTGCTTTGAATCTGGGGTCCACGAAGCATGCCATGTCCAGAAGTTCTTGGGTTGCAGAGTAATCATATTTACAGCTCATGTAGTTTAGAATTTTCATCTTAATGGATTTTGTGAAGTCAGAGTCGTCTTCCTTCTCTGCAAGAACTGATGTCTTCATCAGATGAAGAACTGGTTTCACATATGAAACACTTACGTAACTCTCACCTGAGAGTGCATCAGTAAATTCTTGCAGAGGCTGTAATGCCTGGTTTACAGACTCAAGCACATCCAGGTCCTGCCAGGTAGGTACCAAATGCCCTGATTTTCTGTCTTCTGACAGGACATCAGATAAAGCCCGGTGCTGCTCAAGGACTCTCTCTATCATTTTTTGCCTGGATCCCCACCTTGTTTGGCATTCTGTAACGAGTGAGTGTTCTGGGAGGTTATGCTCCTGCTGTGCCTTTTTTAGCGCCATTTTCTCTTTCCAGCTATGGGAGAAATGTCCCACCAACTTCCTGCAAAGTCCAGTTGCTCGAGAAATGCGGCCATCATGTTTAAGAGCATTTTCTAAGGGGCAGGCAGAAGATTAAATATAAGACAGGCATGTATGATTTCAAACATACAACAGCCTAACAATACCAGCAGTAGGACAACAACATTCCAGACAACGAAAAATCACCTAATTTGTGTATACCAGAATTAAAATAAATAACTTGCATAAAAAGCAACATGCTATACAATACAGTTATTTCTTATTAAGAAGTAATGAAATCTTTACTTTCTATCTTGTCAATGAATAATTAGACCTCGTCATAAAACAATAATAGTAGGCTATAGTACAGAGTAAGGTACAGTGACAAGCAGATCAGTTTAGGCTAGGCCACTTACCGATGGCAAGGTGCAGCCTGTGGCCAAAACACTGAAGTCTGACCCAGCTGTTCAATTGAGTTGCCTTCACGACGTTGGCGCCGGTATCCGTGGTTATGCACACTTGCTGGTCTTCCTGTAAATTCCAACTGGCCAATACTTCACGTAATCCAAACGCTATATTTTCACCAGTGTGCGATTCGGGGAAGTATACAGTCTCTAGACACCGTGTTTTCAATTCAAAATCTTCAGTGAGGAAATGCACGGTGAAATTCATGTAGGGCTGTGTTGTACGACTTGACCAAAGGTCTGTTGTACTTGCATAGTAGTCAGCTCCACCAAGTTCGAGGTTAACTGTTTTCCGACATGCGTCATACATTTGGGGAATGGCGACATGAGAAAAATAGTTCCGTGATGGAATTTGATACCTTCGGTCAAGTTGCTCAATCATCTCCACAAAGCTCTGTTTACGGTATTCATAGACATCATGTCTTTAGCCAAAAACCGTGCGATGGCCGCCGTTATACCTTTGTAGCGCTTTGATGATTTCACATAAGGAGTTACACTCTCAAAACTCTGCTAAATTGAAGTCACTTTAATGTTACTGCTAGACGCCGCTGGACTTGGCATAACATTAGCGGCTTTTCTGCTTAAGCTAGCTTTTTGGACCTATTCATACTGATCTTTATGATTGTGTTGCAGGTGGCTGTGGAGATTGGTTGTGTTGCCTCGGCAAGTTGCAACCACTGCTTGCAAAGTCTTGCAAAGTACCCGTGTTTGTAACGAGTCATCCTTCCTAAAACCAAAATATTTTCATATAAAAGACGTGCTTTTTCTTTTAGCCACCAATTCCTCTTCACCCAAGTGTACGCTCGACTCACTACCTTCAGCCATCACGACTTCTAGCTCCCGCCTCAACACCTAAAACACCACACACCTAAACTGGTAGGGGGCAGGCTTCGGCAGCAAGACAGATTGGTAAAATAATGTTCAGACGTTCAGAATGTGAATACAAGGCACAGAAAATGTAGAACTAGCCATAATTATCGAAAATTAACTAATCTTTGCGATATGTCCATCGCAATTGTTGATATCGTGATAACGATACATTTTAATATATCGTGCAGCCCTAGCGCGCGCACGCACACAACCACACCAGCAACACACACACACACACACACCTGCAACACAGGTCCAACGTCTTCATCATCTGCCAGGTCGAGGTCATCATCCAGCAACTTATCATCCTCCTCTTCATCTTCATCAAGCTTTTCCTTCTTTGAGGCTTTGAGGCCTAAACACACACACACACAAGTTAGGCTACCGTGTTGTTTAGCAAGTTTAGCATGTTTTACAGTATATGGGAACTGCTACACTGTTGTTTAGCAAGTTAGGCTACATGTTTTATATGGGAACTGCTACAGTGTCGTTTAGCAAGTTAGGCTACATGTTTTACAGTATATGGGAACTGCTACACTGTCGTTTAGCAAGTTAGGCTACATGTTTTATATGGGAACTGCTACAGTGTCGTTTAGCAAATTAGGCTACATGTTTTACAGTATATGGGAACTGCTACACTGATGTTTAGCAAGTTAAGCTACATGTTTTATATGGGAACTGCTACAGTGTCGTTTAGCAAGTTAGGCTACATGTTTTATATGGGAATTGCTACCGTGTCGTTTAGCAAGTTAGGCTACATGTTTTACAGTATATGGGAACTGCTACAGTGTCGTTTAGCAAGTTAGGGTTATGGTTAGCAAGTTAGGGTTATGGTTAGGGTAAGGAAGATGTTTGTTTAACCCTTAGAACCCTAAGCTGTTTTTAGGGCATTTTCACTACCTTTATTCATAAGGATTTATTCTGGTCATTGTAAGTGCCACACACACATATTATATATTGTTTTTTTAAGCAGAGTCTAGGCTATCCAGATCTGCCATCATTTCATGTATTAGTACTAGCATTTATTAGAATATAAAAAGTGTATTATAAAAATTCTTATATTTTGACATGTATCTCACCACATCAAGCTCATAGCTCTACATGCATTTCATGTGTGTGTAGGGCAGACTGTCCTGAATTGGGCAATATAATTGCCATGTTGGAGGGATACTCTGGGGCTGAGCAATTTACAGAAATGTGTGGTGTGTGATTTACGGAAATAAATGCCATTTTTTATTTAGTGATGAAAAATGACCTTTCTGCGCTCCATATCTGTGACACGAACTGATCTGACCTGACTTGACCCGAGTTTGCGTTAGCCAGTGCGTGCCTAGGTGTATGCACTCATAATGATTATCAACTTTTTACTGCATTGCCATGAACAACGTAAAGGCAAAAAAGGTGTTTCTTTGTTGAACAAATTGGGATGCAATGTGAGCCTCGAATTGGATGCCATGCAGGAATTTGCTAGGATCTCAAAACCGAATTATGAACATGGTTTGCCATAGAGAAACACACGATAGCGTTGGATTATAAACATGGCACACAAACAGACAAAAATGAGGGGTAAGTCCAGCTATATGAAGTTATTATTTTGCTGTCACTTCGTCTGTTTCATATCCCAGAAGGATGTACTTGGTATCAAATGATAGATCTGAGTGTCCTCTTTCATCTGACATGCGTGGCATATCTATCTGATCACGGGTCCGCGAGTAATTCAAACGAGAGTAATGGGTGTGCAGCGGTTGGTTTGTGTACATGACGTTATTATTTTGCAGTCACTTCGTCTGTTTTTATAAGCCAGAAAGATCGATAAACATTGTACCAATGGATAGCCCTGTGCCCCCTCTTTCATCTAATATGCTTGCCATATCGATGCGATCACGGGTTCGCGAGAGTAATGGGTGAGCAGGTGAACGCAGAGACGTATAGACTGTAAATATGATGCTATTTGATTTAATTTCATGATTTTTTTTTAATTTTCATACTTGATCGTACAGACAAGTCTGTAGTCTCGTTGGAAAGCCCCACTTCTGCTCTGTCATGCAATAAAGGTTTCCTCTCGCTGCGATGAACAGTTACGGAGCAATGTAACAGAGAAGAAAGAGTGTGTTTTTTGACGCACTTTGCGTCAATCGGGTTCTAAGGGTTAATTTAAGGCCATTTCCGCAACTAAGGCTATTTAATGGCCAGAGCATTGTGTGTTATAGAAACTTAAATGTTTTTTAAAATCTATGCTAGTAAGATATTCTAAAACCTTCCAAGGTGGGACCTTACTAAAAACATCTTTTGGTTTTCAAGGGACCCGACTGGTCGGGTCGGGTTCGGACAAATATTTAGAAATTATAGTCGGTTTCGGTTCGGGTTCAGACACATGGGGGCGATATGCATTGGAAGCTTTACATTTAAAATAGCTTATTATGTTGGGTAACCAACTGGTCTGCTTTACATGATGCAAACGTTTGTTTTTTGAGAATAAAGTAAAATATAAAAAAGACCTAACAGCTTTCTTCCTGTGTGCAAGATTTGTTTATGTAGCCGTGACAACGCATACATTTCAGGCTGCACGTCTTGGGAGACTTTAAAAAAAAAGTTGTTAGCCTATCAGGAGATTTTAAGACAAAAGAAAACTAAGCGAATTATGTCTAGGCCTACTCATAGACAGCAAAAATGTGAAGGTAATCCTATTTGCGTTGCATACTGTGGTAAAGACATAGGCTACCGGTAGGCTATAAGGTCGTCTCGTTCAACTGGATGAGGATTTCCTCGAGTTGCCCCAATTAACGTGTGTGACTGGTGTTCTCACCGGAGATGTGTGTACGTGTGTGTGTGTACATGTGTGTACGTGTGTGACTGGTGTTCTCACCAGAGATGTGTGTACGTGTGTGTGTGGTGTTCTCACCAGAGATGTGTGTACGTGTGTGACTGGTGTTCTCACCAGAGATGTGTGTACATGTGTGTGTGTACATGTGTGTACGTGTGTGACTGGTGTTCTCACCAGAGATGTGTGTACGTGTGTGTGTGTACATGTGTGTACGTGTGTGTGTGGTGTTCTCACCGGAGATGTGAGTACATGTGTGTGTGTCCGTGTGTGCGTGTGGTGTTCTCACTGGAAGTTTTCTTGTCCTTGGGGGTTTTGACTTTGCTGTTGCTAGGGGCGGAGCTCTGTGGTGACTCCTCCCCCTCAGAGGCCTGTCCAGAGTCTGGCTCCTCCCCTTGCTGAGTCTTAAGCTCCTTGAGCAGGTCGACAACAGCGAACGGAGCCTGCTCCACAATCTGCCCGAACACACTGCTGCAGATAGCCTGGAGCAGCACACGACTGCACACACGCACACACACACGAACGCACGCGCACACACACACACGCGGACGCACACACACGTACATACACCAACGTGCACACACACACACACACACGTACGTACACCAACGCACGCATGCACACACACATACACACGTACGCACACACACACACACACACACACAACAGATTAATGACTCTTAAAGGATATTAAAGAGATATGTATATATATCAGCAACCGGCAGAGTTGAAATCCAATGTCGTACATCTGTAACACACACACACACACTCACTCTCTCCCTCAGACTGACAAACACACGCACACACACAGACGCGTAAACACACACAAACAGACACACACACACACAGGACTTACTCTTTGGTTTTGGCTGCTGTTCGGCAGAATGGCTCAATGAAAGACAGATTCTGATCTGCTGTCAGCTGAAACATATAGAAGAATAATCATCTCTCTCACACGCACACACACACAGTCAGGTACATTTAACACACACACACAGTCAGACAGGTAGATAGACGCACACACACACACACACACACCTGTTCAGCTCCAACATGGCCCAGAACACACACACACACACCTGTTCAGCTCCTACGAGGCCCAGCTCTGTCAGGTAGAGGTCCAGAACATGCAGGAGAAGTCCAGAAGGGGCGGAGCCATCGAGCAGCTGGGCGGAGATCAACTGAAGAACACGACCACACAGACTAGAGAGAGAGAGAGAAAGAAAGAGAGAAACAGTGAGAGAGAGAAACAGAGTGAGAGAGTGAGAGTGAGAGAGAGAGAGAGAGAGAGAGAGAGAGAGAGAGAGAGAGAAACAGTCTTATTTTTACATATAGTTTTTCTATCTGCAGTTTAGTGTGTGTGCCGTCCTACTCTTCACCCAATCAATTCCTTTCACGTGTGTGTGTGTGATTATATATATATATATATATATATATATATATACATATACACACATACACACACACCAGGCATACACCTGGCAAAACCAGGCTCAAGTCGCGAAAAAACGACTTTGAAGTTGTTTTTTTCAAAATTAGTTATTTTCGTTTTTTTGCAGAATGTGCAAGTTTAAGTCCTAAAGAAGCAATTCCATGTTTCAGATAACAGCATTGGTTGCTTTAAAAGTGTATATTTTGTCTTTGAAAATGGTTAAGTTTCAGGAAGTAAACCAGCATTTGAATTGGGCGTGACTATTAGTGCTCTTTTGTTTTGTCGGCCAATCAGCTGTATGCCAGAAGTAACCTCATGGCTACTTACTGAACCAGCATGCTGTTTGTTTACAATTGGAATGGAGATGGACAAAGCACAGCGGATTGCAGATTACCTGAATCTGATGATGAAGGCGACTTCATTACATTGGAGAACATCCCTAATCTAGAGCTGACCTTAGCCGAAGATAATTACAACGGGGAAGAATCTCTCGTAGATCGTAAGATATAAGATGCTATTTCCACAGTTACATTTGACGGAGATAAAGTTTGTGTGTTAGAAACTTTATCCATTGCTACTAGCTAACGTAGGCCTACTGTTGTTAGCTATTGGCACCATAGGCTACTAGCCAAAACCCATTACAGATAGGCAATTAATTTGAATAATGCGAGAATGTCTTGTTTTGACTGATGTGAGGGTGCCTTGCATCGTGTGTGCATTCAAATTAACAGGGTTTGCAAACGTGATCTCATGTTTGTTAAGTTTGCGTTTTAGACTATTTTATCCATTGCTAAACCTGCTAAATCCATTGCCAACCTGGTGCCTTGCACTGGGTGTTCATTCAAAATAACATGGTTTGCAAACGTGATCTCATGTTTGTTTTAGACTACTTTATCCATTGCTACTAGCTGGTTCTGTAACTAGGGGTGTCTCATGTAAAGAGGGGATCTAGAGGGGATCTCTCATGTAAAAGACGATACGATTCGCATCTAGATACATGGGAACGATTCGATACAAGAAAAGATACATGTTTATAAAAAACGATTCAGTATGATTCGATGCGATTCGATGCAGTTCAAGAATGGAAAGCATTCTGAAAGATTTTTTATAATTTGCTCAAGGTGCACATTCATTTTATATTATCAATCATCATGGTCATGGTTGTCAATTAGGCAATAAAATGTGTGAATATGATTATCTAAACTGAGGTTTGTTTCATATACTATATTGAAATGAAAAAAGAATAGTCTACATTTCAGTCAAGCACAGCAGCCAAATACAACATAAAAATACATTTTTATAGACTTTACAGATTTTATAGAGTTATATCTGATTGTTTTCATGGAGCTGTAGCCTTGTTGAGGTAAGACAACACCGAAATAAAATAAAACAGTGCTTAAGACACTCTTGGCATTTTCTCATATAGGCCTAGCCTACCCTACAAGAATAAAATAGGCCTACAAATCAAGGAACTCTCTGGGCTTATTTTGTTCCAACAGTAGACCTAATGCAGAAACCTAAAATGCCACAAGTCTGAGTGAATATGAACAAAATCATTGGCTAATAATTTATGCATCGTTTTAGCAGCAAGGGCCAAATTATTATTTAACATTAAGGAAATCCCTTCATCAAAGGTAAGGCTACTCTACAAACTATCGTTGCTGTTTAGGAATGCTATAAGTGCTTAATTTCGCGCTGGATTTCGAAAAACAAAAGCCGACCGAGTGCAAGTTGTCACATGGTTAAGTTGCAATAGATGTATGGGTAATGAGGTCATTTGACAACTTTGGGCAATGAATGTAACCAAAAACGAACTGTATTACCCACAATTCCGTGCCACGTATAGTTTCAAAACCGGAAGTGGGATGAACGCGCTGCTTGGAACGTAAATGAGTCTGAGCGAGCAGAAAAGGTTGTGCACCGATTCATAACAAGTAAATCGATATAACGACCGGTTCATTTCAGTTTTTTTCCGATACGGGGCTTCACGTATCAATGTAGCCGTATCTTACACGTTAAAAACGGATACCGATACGTATCGGTTAATCTTTACACCCCTATCTGTAACCCATTACAGATAGTTTCGATGGGTCATTAGCTCTGCAGGCTCAGATCAGTGACCGTGACAGGGGGGACAGGGGGGAGATGTGTATTCTTTAAAATGGCTACAACTTATTCAAATATTATCAGATCTCCATGAATGAGACATCATTGGATAGCTTTGAAACTACACTTCTACAGAATCCATGAATAACTCAAAATGTCTCTGGGGAGACATGTGCCTGGTTTTGCCATGCCTGGTCACATATGTGTGTGTGTGTGTGCGCCTCACCTCTCTTCCCAATCATTTCTCTTCAGCGTCTCAAACACCTGCCTGAAGACAAATCTCACCAGCTGCAGGGGGGGAATAGCCAACAGATTAATCAACCATGATGCAGCCCTAAGTGTGTGTGTGTGTGTGTGTGTGTGCTCCCTCTGACCTGAAAGAACTTGTCCATGCGAAGCCTGTCTATGCCATTCCATTCCCTTTTCACAGTCTGCAGAAACGTCTCCACATACAACAGCTCTGTACAAAAACACCACAACAACACCATCAACAACAACAACAACACCATCAACAACAACACCATCAACAACAGCTCTGTACAAAAACACCATCAACAACAACAAAATCAACAACAACACCATCAACAACAGCTCTGTACAAAAACACCATCAACAACAGCTCTGTACATATCCATACAGCCAATACAGCTCTGAACAACATCACATAACAAATACATGTGTTGGGAAATAAAATATATATTTTACACCATCTCTCTCTCTTTCTCAGTCAGTCAGTCAGTCACACACTCACACACACAATTACTCTCTCTCTCTCTCTCTCACACACACACACACACACACACACACACACACACACACACACACACACACACACACACACACACACACACACAGAGAGAGCAGAGGACAGATACTCACGCGTGTTGGTGTTCTGGAAACTGTGCAACAGGCCAGAAATCTGCTCGGATAACTCCTCCTGCAACCATGGAAACAAGTCAACAAACAAACTAACTAAACAAAAACAAGAGACTCAACAAACAAACCAACACAATAAACACAAATAAGAGGTAACACACAGTGTTCTCTAAGTCTTGCTGCTCGGTTTCTAGGCTAGAACATTTCTGTCACATACAGCACAAATAAGAGGTAACACACAGTATTCTGTAAGTCTTGTTGCGCGGTTTTTTAGGCTAGAACATTTCTGTCACATACAGCAGACATCTCCTCACGGTCCTCTGAACATGCTCCGCTAGCTGCCTGTCCTCTGAATATACTGTGAAAAAATGCAGCCCAGGCTCCAACACTGCAACAAAAACAGCCTGGACCATGAAACAAAACAAACTGCGCTCCAGCCAATCACCAGCAACCATGAAACATAACAAACTGCGCTCCAGCCAATCACCAGCAAGAGGAATGGCGTGTTCATGACAGTTTCAGGAAGCGGGGGATGGGGGGGGGGCAGCTCTCTGATAATACTTCAAATGCCAACAGAAGTGACTTCACCCAACCGTGCCGAACCAGTGGAAATGAAACACTAAACAACGTCCACGTTTTTCGGATGCTTTTTTCCCCCTTTTTTCGGTGAGATATGGTTTTACAATCAAACCTGAAATTAAGTGGTTTTGCTGAAAAACAAGGTAGAAATTCAGATTTTTGCCACCAGGTCGCAGCCATCTTTGATCCAGGCGACGTAAGGAGAATACCTGCAATTATTACTGCAATTATAGTGCATTCTGGTCACCTTGGAATATTACGGACCGCCCTCGTGATTATGTTTGTTTGTTTAATTTAAGGCCATTTCCGCAACTAAGGCTATTTAATGGCCAGAGCATTGCGTGTTATAGAAACTTAAATCAGGGTATCTGCACATTTTCCAAGTGCAAATTTAAAGACTTTTAAGACCTTTTCAAGACATCTAAATGGAAAAATTAAGACTATACCACGGCAAAAAAGAGACAACTTAACACTGTTTTATGCAAGAGTTTTTTTTCTACTAATTTTAACACCCACCCCATTTGGGATGTCTACAGAAGTTACCAAATATATTTTGGTGAAAGAAAATAATTGTGTGTGAATTACCTTCACAGCTATGAATGCCCAATTTTAGGGACTGGACTGCTTCTTTTGAAGCTGGCTGTACATACTTGGTTGTGCTACTGGCTGAGGCTGACTGTTCTTCACCTGTGTCTGTAGTAGCCTAGGCTACTTGCCAAAGACATGTTTACTGGACTGGATTCCCTTCAATATTTTTTTCAAAGGTAGACTAAGCTATTTAAATATTGCAATAGGCCTACTAATTTAGGCATCTATTGTCCCATAGCACAGCAAATCAAAGGTAATCCACTAATTTACATTTTGCACACCAGTTGTATTTAAACCAACCAAAGATTGACTGAAACATTGTAAACCATTGACTTGTTTTAAAAAAAATGTATGGGAAAAGTTAAACCCCCTCCTCGCATGTTCCTGCTGAAAAACTGCTGGTTTCAGCTCAATCATGCACGTATTATGAACACACTTACAGATGAGTTTTTTTTATGTAGCCAGTCGCCGACATTCAAAAAAAATATGCGGTTATATTTCACAACTTTTGCGAAGTACTGGGAAAGGCTGGCAAGCAAGCTGCAGACATATATTACAGGTATTATAACTTAGACAGATATTTACTTAGGCTGAGACGCTTCATAAGAGGGTAAATTCTGTTATCACTGTGACTTGGGGTTCGCAACAGCCACGCCCCTTTAGGAGTCTAGCGTGTTTTGAGACGCCTATTTAAGAGTCCGGAACTAGTGCCATTTCATTCCATTGGCGAACCCTCCTTAAAATTCATCTGGGTAACTAGAGAATCTTTGATCAGGCCCTATCTGGGTAACTAGAGAACCTTTGATCAGGATCAGGCCCTATCTGGGTAACTAGAGCATCTTTGATCAGGCCCTACGTTGTTTTTCCGACAGCCAGCGTTCATGTGCTTTGCCGTCGGAATGTGTGAAAACATGGACAAGACCATGGTTGGAACATCGGCATATTGAGTTAACACTGTTGCAGGCTAATACAGGATGCTAATACAGGCTAATACAGGATGCTAATACGGATGTGCTTAGGCTTCCATAAGAACATTTCAAAACAACTAAAGCATTTAAAGGAATAAACACTGATATTTATATATTTATGGTGCAAATCAATAAGCATCATATTTCCGCCTGCCACACAGTTCTCAACATGCGTATGTTTTAACCTTTGATGTCGATGTTTGACACTCACACCTGGAGCAGGAGGGCAACTATGTGCGGATGCTCTTTGTGGATTATAGCTCTGCATTCAACACCATCCTCCCTCACAAACTAGTAGTCAAACTGGGGGACCTGGTAGAGGTCTGCACTCCCCATACTACACACATCACACACATCACACACACACAGAGGTCTGCACTCCCGCGGTAGACCCACGGGTCCCGACGCAAAAGAGTGCGGCGCGGGACAACTTTTGAAAGCTCTTTGCGGGAGCGGGCGGGATAAGAGAGGTGCGTTCGCGGATGCGGGACAAACCGATGATTCACTGCACCCCGCAAATTAATATGTGCGTACAATTAAATATGGAAATGATTAAAGTAGTGTTCATAACTATAGTTCAGCTGGATGTTCTGTTAGGCAGCATTAAAAAACGGGGTTTAAGCATAACTGACGGATAGCAGGCCTATAGCATATATTGTCGTTTACGTGGGTTCAATTTGTTCCTGCTGCTCATTGTTAAAACTCAAAAAATCGAAAGCATGACAGAGGAAGAGGGCACCAGACTAGGCCTACTTCAGTTGTTAGCCTACATTCAGAACCAAGAAACTGCCATCTGGAGTCTTTCTCAGGTGTGTGTGCTCCTTTCGTGAGACAGAAAGAAAAGCTGAGTAGGCTGTCCCTCCTGCATGCGGGCTTTAGCGGGCGTGAGCGGGACATCATGTTCCAGATGCGGGCGGGAGCGGGACTAAAAATGACACATTAATGCGGGATGAAAAATCAGTCCCGCGCAGACCTCTACCTGGAGCTTCCACACACCACCTACATGTGGATCAATAGCTTCCTCTCTGATCGCAGAGTGAGTCCCTTGCTCTACCCCCAGGGCTGTGTGCTGAGTCCCTTGCTCTACACACACCACTGCTCCCCTGTCTATCACAGATACACCATGGTGAAGTTTGCAGATGACACCACAGTGGTGGGGCTCATCTCCAGGGCGAGTCTGCCTACAGAGATGAGGTGGAGCGGCTGGCGAGTCTGCCTACAGAGATGAGGTGGAGCGGCTGGCGAGTCTGCCTACAGAGATGAGGTGGAGCGGCTGTCAACATGGTGCAGGGACAACAAAAACAGAGATCCCACCATTAAATCATCAGCGGGGAGTGTGTGTGTGTGTGTGTGTGTGTGTGTGTGTGTGTCTGGAGAGGGTGGCAGACTTCCGCTTCCTGAGAGTCCGTATCAATATGGACTCAGATTTAAGTGGATCAATGCAATGACAGATGGTGTGCATGCCTGCAGATGAATGTTCATTCTTTTTTTATGCAATGACTGGGCGTGTATGACTGTGTGTCTAGGTATGCTGCTAATGAAAACACTAGCACTTAAATTATTTATTATTTTTTAAATGTATTTATATTTATTTTTTATGAATGATGCACTGACTGGAGAGCACTTTACTTGGCAGGATTAGCTATACTGCCCCCTCTGCTGGAGAAGTTGTGCATTATTGTTGTGCTATGCTATTTCAAACGGTGGAAAAAGCTAAATGATAAAGCACATGGATTTTACAAACTAGCGAAACGGTTAGCATGAGTTCGGCAGAACAATGTGGATGTTACAAGGTAAGAAACACGACTTAAAACGAGTTTCTTGTTTCTCACTTCTCTTTCCGGGACGGTAGTCTCAATGCTGCAAGGTTGGTTTTCCGCCTGGGGACGCTAGGGGCAGCGGGAAAAGTCACCATTTTCACCGGAACAGGTCATTTAACCATCCAAATGATTTCTAAACGGGTTTATTACGTTGAAATAGTTGCCAAGTTCCCCTTTAAATTTCATTGTACCTGTGATAATGACAATAGTTTCAGGATGAAACTTCTTTAAAGAAATCAAAATCTTCTTACATTAAAGGAGAATTCCGGTGTCATATTGACCTAAAGTGTGTTGAAACATGATAATCCTTTAAGTCAAATGATTTTACGAGAAAGCGCTAGGTAAGTCTCTTTATACTGAAAACAATACCAACTAGATATTTTGATTTTGATTTAAGATTAATAAGAGTTGGTTGGATGTTATTAGATAAGCAGTTTTTGCAGTGCACATAGTTGCAAATTTCATATGATGATGAATCATTCCACAAAAAAATGGTTTGTCTTCTCCATCATCAAATTATTCAGTAGGCTAAACATCTAGCCTTGACTCAATAGGCTAAACATCTAGCCTTGACTCAATAGGCTAAACATCTAGCCTTGACTCAATAGGCTAAACATATAGCCTTGACTCAAAACAGCTGTTAGGCTTATGTCACTTTGATCTGTAAGAAATGTTACATGCAACCATGCTTAAATTCTGCTCACTTCACATTTATTATATTATAATATTTCATTATTGAATGCTTAGTTGGATTGATGTTTTCCCTGTCATCCTATATTTAAAGCAGGCATCCCTGCGGGCATGTAATTGGGCGACGGGTTTTCTACAGGAATGGCATGTTTGATCGGGAACTGCACTAGTCTCGACTAAATGTCAAAACACGGTCCAACTTCAAGCTTTATTTTTGCAATCCACTGTTCAAATATCCTGGAAATCCAGAGTTTCCACAAGCACAAATTTGAATTTGCTCAGCGAGTCACTAATGATGCTCATTACCTATAATTTGGGTCTGGATTTCCAGGCTACTGTTCAAAATCCCTTGAAGATGTTTTATCCTAAAACCCAGCGATTAAACGGTGCATATCAACTTATACTAAAGGTCAAGTCAAGTCCAGTTTATGTCTATAGCGCATTTCAAGGTGAGTTTTCTGCACGCACACACACACACAAACACACACACACACACACACACACACACACACACACACACACACACACACACACACACACCATCATGGCGCGGAGTTCTGAGTGGTCAGTAGCGTAAGAAGTCTTTCACACAAACACATGGGTATTTGTGGGTATTTGAGGGCGTTTGTGGGCATTTGAGGGCATTTGAGGGCGGTAACCAGGTACGCCATGCTGTTGGAGGTGCAAACAAACGCTGCATCGCCATGGAGATCACATAGTAAGGAGCTGGCTCAAGGGTTATAAAAGTATTTGGTTGTGTTCAGTTGTATAATGAAAGCACAGTTTTTATAACTATCCATGTGTGTTCACTTCTGGCACCTTGGCTATGAATTTGGTAACTATAACAGACTATTTGACGTCTTTAGAACACTAAACATATCAGGTGTCAAATGTTGAGTTATTCCAGTCTAAATTTTTTTGACGTCAATCACTCGTATGATGTATTTCTATTGTTTATCCAAAGTAAAGTGCCCGTTTCAAAGTTAACTGATGGTCAAATCAAGCAAAAGTTCAATATTGCTGGCACGTCCAAGAGGTCCGTGACGTGAGTTTGTGTGAAAGAATACAGGTACATTCAGAACACACACACAGCTGAAGTTTAATCCAGCCCTTTCCCTATTCAGAACACAGACACACACAGCTGAAGCCCTTTCCCCTGCAGAAGGGCAGGGTCTCTTTCCCGACACCCACCTGTAGCAGAGGTTTGTCCTGCATCCACAGACAGTAGAAGAGTCCTTTCCACACCTTCAACAACTCCTCCTCAGTGAAGCCGCCTATTGGGACACACACACACATTTTCACAAGTTCTGATCCACTCGTAAATTCGATAACCTCCCCGTTATGTCCACTTCTACAACTTCACATGATTCATTTTCTTTCATCTACACAACGACATAGGTTAGGAGTAGCGTATATACACAAAGACAAATACATAAACGCCCGCGAGCCCATTAACGTTATACTATATTACAGAAGATAGTCGAAAAAGGGGGCAGGGCAGCACGCGACACATTTACATTAGGACAACAGCAGAACAGGACACATTATGCGTTTCCATACCTCCAGGGACTTGTGAGCGCGATCTCACATATTTCCGCAGCTTTTTAAAGGCTTTGGTCCGAACAGTCCTCTCGTTTGCTGCTAATTTTTGGGCGAGAAGCACTTCGGGCTCCTGCTCTAGCGCCATGTTGGTTTCTCACGTGGGGAACTCACAACGGGCGCGTTTGCTACGTCACTTCTTCCAGGGACGCACTTTGATGGCGTAATTTTTGTCACAAGCAAGCAGCAGCGACAGCAGTAGTTGTCGTGGCAGCTAGTGACTAGTCTTCTCAGTAGAAAACATTATTGCCACAATAACTTTCTGAGTTATATGGTGCGTTTGAGTCTGGGGAGATAATGGGAAGACACTGATATAGGCTATTCTTATATATCTACGGAAACCCCAGCGGAAAAGTCCTCGTGAGCTTCCCAGTTGTGGATTGGACTTTGATGTACACTTGTTCATGTTGGTGTATGTCGCGTTTTAAAGCGGCATACGCTTCTTTGGATTAATGTGCGTATGTTAACCTTTGTTGTGTCGTCCATATCTTTCCCACATTCTGACCGCAAAGCACAGTCGGAAGAATGATGTTATCACTGAGAACGAACCATAGGAACGAACACAGTAGTAAAGTCAGTACATTAACACCTATCCAGAAGATGGCGATGAACATAATTTTAAAGCGGAAGCGAAACTAGCGGGGTAGTGTGAAGTGTACAATAAGCAACACATAAGAGATCATCAAAATAACATCAAAATAAATCAGACAACGCACGTACGCCAACTTGTGTCATGTGTGATCTGAAATTCTACAATTTGAAATAAAAGTGATGGAAATGATTAAATGCGCTGGCTTTCTTGATTGTCATTACCCACAGTTCAGAAACAAACAAAAGTCCTTTATTTTGACGTAACATTGTAGCGGCCATACTGGATTCTAGTTTTCTCCCGGTTCACGTCGTTATCGTGCAGGAAGAGATTAGAAATGGCCACAACTCGGTGAAAGAAGAAAAGGCGCCACTCTAAACGATTTAGCCGTGAACGCGAGGCGAATTTTATTTTTTAAGTCTTTGATAATCAGGTTGTACAATGTCCAACAGAACAGCCTACTTTTACGACCCCGACGTCGGCAATTTCCATTATGGCGCGGGACATCCAATGAAACCTCATCGTCTCTCCCTGACGCACAGTCTCGTTTTGCATTATGGATTGTACAAGAAGATGATGGTGTTTAAACCATACAAAGCCTCCCAACATGACATGTGTCGTTTCCACTCGGAAGACTACATCGATTTCCTGCAAAAGGTTAGTCCGAACAATATGCAGGGCTTCACAAAGAGTCTTAACACCTTTAATGTAGGAGACGACTGTCCCGTTTTCCCCGGTCTGTTCGAGTTCTGCTCGCGGTACACGGGAGCCTCGCTCCAGGGCGCGACGCAGCTCAACCATAAGATCTGTGATATTGCCATTAACTGGGCTGGGGGCCTGCATCACGCCAAGAAGTTCGAGGCTTCGGGGTTCTGTTATGTCAACGACATCGTCATCAGCATCCTGGAGCTGCTGAAGTACCACCCGAGAGTGTTGTATATCGACATTGACATTCACCATGGCGACGGGGTGCAGGAGGCTTTCTATCTCACAGACCGAGTTATGACGGTGTCCTTCCACAAGTACGGCAATTACTTCTTTCCCGGGACGGGTGACATGTACGAGGTGGGTGCCGAAAGCGGCCGCTACTACTGCCTGAACGTGCCGCTGCGCGATGGCATTGACGACCAAAGCTACCGGCAGCTCTTCCAGCCGGTCATCAAGCAGGTGGTGGACTTCTACCAGCCCACCTGCATCGTGCTACAGTGTGGGGCTGACTCGCTGGGCTGTGACCGCCTGGGCTGCTTCAACCTCAGCATCCGCGGCCACGGCGAGTGCGTGGAGTTCGTCAAGAGCTTCAAGATTCCGGTGCTGGTGCTGGGTGGCGGTGGGTACACGGTGCGGAACGTGGCGCGCTGCTGGACCTACGAGACGTCCCTCCTGGTGGACGAGCCAATCAGCGACGAGCTGCCCTACAGCGAGTACTTCGAGTACTTTGCGCCGGACTTTACGCTGCACCCAGACGTCAGCACGCGCATCGAGAACCAGAACTCGCGCCAGTACCTGGAGCAGATCCGGCAGACGGTGTTCGAGAACCTGAAGATGCTGAACCACGCCCCCAGCGTCCAGATCCACGACGTGCCCGCCGACCTCCTGAGCTACGAGCGCACGGACGAGCCGGACCAGGACGAGCGCGCGTCCGAGGACAACTACTCTCGTCCCGAGGCCAGCAGTGAGTTTTACGACGGGGACCATGACAATGACAAGGAGAGTGATGTGGAGATTTAACCCCACCCCCCACCCCCCCCCCAGGACTCAGTAACGAGTCCTCAGTAAGGCCGTGTGAGGGTCATCAGGAGAGTGATGTGGAGATTTAACAGGACTCAGTAACGAGTCCTCACCCCAGGACTCAGTAACATGTCCTCAGTAAGACCGTGTGAGGGTCATCAGAGGTCATCAGAGGGTCATCAGAGGTCATTGATATTCCAGTATAATTCGGGGTTTTGTTGTGATGTTGGCTCCTTGGGACTAGGCCGGTATCAACTGGTCTGTGACTCCATCACTGTCGCCCTGACGACGGCCCTGGACACCGCTGCCGTCTATCTCTGTGGCAACACAGCTGCCCTTTATTTTTACGGCAACACCGCTGTTGTTGCCTCATGAACAGTAGCTCTTGCCTGGCGTGCAAATCAACACAGCCTTTATGAAATCACCAACACACACACACACACACATAGCCTGTATGAAATAACTTGTACACACACACACACGTGGTCACACAGCTCAGTATACACACACAAACACACACACACACACACACACACACACACACACACACACACACACTTGGTCACATAGCTCAGTACACACACACACACACACGTGGTCACACAGCTCAGTATACACACACACACACACACACACACACACACACACACACGTGGTCACATAGCTCAGTACACACACACACACACACACACACACACACACATGGTCACATAGCTCAGTACACACAAACGTACACACAAACACACACACACACACGTGGTCACACAGCTCAGTACACACACACACACACACACAGTCCATGCTCCCCCCTCTCGTACTCTGTTCCAGGCTGTGGAATCAAGGGTTATTACAGTTAATGTTGTATCTTTGTATGTTTATTGTTTGTATGTTTACTGTTTGTATGTTTACTGTTTGTATGTTTATCATTTTTTGACTAGAAGAAAAGACGCAATGTAAACGATTACTGCCCTGATTTTAAATAAAAGCATCACCGCAGATTTTCAGGGTTCCCTGGAATTTCTGGAATATCATGGAATTTTGGAAAGTCTATTCCTGACATGGGAAATCAGGGCATTTTATAATTTTGGAGGTGGAGTCATGGAATATCAGGGACATTTGTTGTAGCTGTTTACAACAAAAGCTGTTTATTTGCCAAAATACATTAATACAAATATGTCCAGGCAGAATTGGTGCATATCTGGTTATTAGCTTTACTGCTTGCTTGACTAGCCCAACTTGTTTATTCAATGCCCATTTATTAATTTATTATATTGAATGCTACAGGACAGGCTATAGTGTACCATTCATTATATAGTCATGGAAATTCAGTTTTGTTTTCAGGGAAAAGTTGTGGAATTTGACTTGGAATGGGAACCCTGGATGTTCTCCTTGTCCATTAGGACCTGGTCCACAGCCGGCCCACATCCGGTCCACAGCCGGCGCTCCGATGGAAGAGTGTCATTGTACAAACTTACAAAGAAATTCAGGGGCATTCAAGAACCGGGCTCAGTATAGAGTAATAAATATAATAAATATTCCTCACACTCAACTAGCGCAGCTGGTGGCCATTGTGCTTCCTTCTCTTAGTCATTTCTGAGGTTAATGAAATCAATGTAAACAGGTTAAATCTGTTTCTTTTCAACTTCTCAGTCATTTTTGGTATTTGGCTTTGGATGGTTAGACTATGCACACTGCCTTTTTCATATGGCGGGGGCGGGGTTTCTCTATATGTTTTTTACTGATAGGACACCTCTGACACCCACCTAAAGACCACACCCCCTTCTAACTGCAGCGCTGTCACCATGTCACATGACCTTAAAATATCACAGGGGCCTGCGTCGTCATTAGGCTTGTTGGAGATGAACTGCGTCTGACTTTCTACGTCAACGTGAGCTTCAGAGGCTAGCCGGGTGGAGCTACAACAGACGGCAGCTCATCCCAGACAGACCGGCTACAGCAGGGGCTGAGTCAGACATTTGACACATTGGGGGCTTAGCCCAGTGTCACACACAGGAAGGCTAGGGGGGTCCGGGGGCATGCCCCCCCAGCAGAAAATGTTGAAAAATAACCCCTTAAATAATGACTTCTAGTGAATTCTGTGTAAACTAATGGACACATTGAGACTTCAAAAGTGTGAGACTCAAGGTATCTGACTGGCACTAGGCTACACTGTGTAAAATTATAGTTTTGGGTCTTTCAAGAGGGGTCTTTCATAGCCTATCTGATCAGCATGCACTTAGTTAATTAAGCGTTTCTTATGAGTTATGGTTTGTATATTATAGGCTAGTATGCTGAGATAACCCTGATGGGATGCTACCTTGTCTCAATACTGTCGTGGGCTTTATTGAAATCCTTTAGTTTATATATCTTTTATGTAGTATCTTTATTCTGTGTAATATCATTGTTTTGTGAAACTGAATTCTGTAGTAAGTTCAGTGTGGGAAAGGAAGACTGGTTTAAGTGAAAGAGCAGGCCTGGCAGAAAATGTCATAGATAAGGTTTGGTGCCAGGAAATGTAAGCAAAACCTAAAGAATGTAGGAATAACAGGATGAGAGGGCAAAGGTGAAGTACCATATATTACTTGGTCAGTTATCTGTAAACATAGCGTGTCTTGTCTGGGATGACTTGAAGGGGTATAAAGGCTGGACAACAGCCAGAGGATGTTAGCTTACTTTGCTCACTTAGCTCACTTATCTTACTTTGCTTTCACTTGCTTGCTTCACTAATGCTCCGGAGTGCATTAAAGCCATCATCTGCAGTATACATCCACAGTGTGCGGACTTCTTTTGATGTTGTATTATTTAATTTGGATTTGACACCACATAATTGGCGAGAGCCAGCCAGGAGTTGGAAAGGACAATATTTAGGCATCATCTCAGAGTCCAGGGTTTGGTCAGGGAGAGGCTGATGCATAACTTAAACTAAGGTGAGCAACTTTTGTTTAATAGCAGCTAGACTCCTCTGATCAGGCTGTACACTGAGTTATGAATACTTGTCTAAAAACGTCCCTCCAGTCAAAGAATCTTGCTAAAAAACAAAGACCAAGGGATTAATACTGCAGATTATGGTAAGCATTTGTGTGTACACTAATGGAAATGATTTTGCATGTGTAAAATCAAAAGTTCTGCATGTGGAGAACTACTAAATTCCTGCATGTGAAGGAATGAGAGAGCTAAAAGTAACAGTTTTGCATATGAAAAACTGAAAGGTCTGCATGTGAAGACCTCATTTCCTGCATGTGGAGGAAATAATACTAACAAGTTGAGTACAGCTGATATCTGATATAAATATATCAGGTCTGAATAAGTTGAAGTTGAAACACTCCAAGAGCGAGTGGATGGCCAAGTGAGGCACCTGGTGCCTGGAATAATGTTTAATAATGTTGTGTAAAAGTTGTGGATGTAAAGCTAAAAGAGAATACAAAGAAGTGTTGAATGGAAGTCTACTTGATTTTTAGTATATGTTGCTGGTCCATGGCAGAGCATTGGTAAAAGACGTCATATACTTGCATAACTTGTGATTAAGGAGAAGAGGCTGTGTGTGTGTGTGTGTGTGTGATACCAGGCAGAGGAGCTGCTGGTTGAAATAGGAAAAGGTGGGGGCTTGTGTAAACAGAGCAAAGGTATGCTGGGGACAAAGGATGTAGGTCTGAGATGGTTAAGGCATGTTGAACTGGGAAATATTGGAAAATATTTCACTTTGAAAGATTTTTGGGGAATGTTTAATACTGCAAAGTGTTGGGTTGAATGTCTTGGTCTTCCATGATCAAAATATTAGAAATGGTTGATAATGAGAATGTGGTAGTGGGAAAATGGTTTTGAAAGGTTGGTAACGACAGAACAGAATGGTTCTGAATTACAGTGGGCAGTTGTCTGCAGAAGTGGAGTGCTGCTTGCTGAGAATATAATATTGCCATAATAGATTAGATGGTCAAGGCAAAAGAGGAATAGCTTCATTGCTTGACACTGGGGCTGTCATAGTCACTTTGACCTTTTAAAAATTGAATTTGCAATAATGAGAGATACAGAAACAGTTCTGCTAGTTTTTGATTTTCTTTAAAAGACTCCACATGTTTTATGTTTTCATGATACTGGATAAAGGCAAATTATATTAGTGTTTACATACTTTAGTCATATAGCTTACGTGCATAAATAATTCACTACGGTAGTAGTCCCATAATGTATAGTGTATTGGTTGGTTAAGCTAGTCTCTTTAGGTTTCTATTATGTTTAAAGGGTCATTTCAAGTTAGCCTTGTTTATAATAAGAGTATTATTACAAGTTAGAGAGAGTTAGTAGGAAAAATCACATCTGTGCTATGCTGTGGATGAGTAGACCAACTGACAGATGGAGGCCCATCATGGTTAAATATAGTTTTAAGATCCAGGATTTGGGATGAACGCTGATGGCGGTTCCAGGTGTTGGAAAAGTGTTGTTGTGTCCAGTGTTGACTAAGATATATTATGTATTAGTAGTAGTAGTAGTATGTTGACAATTGATAGGTTATATTAGTGGTAGCCTACTAATGATATACAGTATATTAGCTTATCAGTAGGTGTTAGGTTCAACTGTTAAATTAGCATTGTTAAGAATATGATAATCATGATAGTAGTATTAATAATAGGTCTAAATTAAATAGCTTAGCTATTAGCATGACTAGGCTAGGTTTGCATAGTATTATTAGGCTCAGATAGCTGTTGGCATTATTAGGCTAAAGCTGGGTCAGCAACTGGCATTACTACACTGGATAGCAGTATTGAAGTTAATTTGGTTCATGGTAACATTGTTGAAGCTTAGGTTTGCTTTAGAAAGATTTTGTGATGGATTATAGTTCATGGAAGACCACAATGTTATTGGGAAAACTAATTGAATTTAAGACTCCTTTGGATAATGTTCTAGACATATATAGGAACTCAATAAGGTTTATCAATAACTCATATTACAGTTGGTGTATTGTGGTATGTGTGTCATGAGTATGTGTGTTATGAATAACATCCTACCTTGTGGTGTTATGGGTGTTAATATACAATAATATCAGGTATTGTTTCCATGTACATTTACAGTTAAAGGTACAGGTGACTGTTTAGCTCTGAAGAGGTGGTTTGGGCAAGGTCATTTGGTTTTAGAGCTGTCCTGCTATGTGGAAAAGGTTTATGGCTATAGGCTATGGTTATAGCCTTCCCACATAGTCCTTTTTTGTTAAGAGTTGGAAAAGGGGTTTTGTATTGTCCACATCACTGGTTGCATAAGCCAAGATCAACTGACATATGATAAATCAAAAAATGGTTAATATTTGAAATAACGGCGACACTGAAAAAGACTGACTCTGACTGACTTAAAACGTTTTGGATTACTACTTTATATTTAACAATCTAGATGATGGGGATATTGATGGTTTCAGAAGATCTCTGGGGATATTTAGTTTCTACCTGTCAAATGGGTTGAAGAATCATATGGTATAAGGCAGCAATTGTTGTTAGCACTGAGGGGTTATTTGATGGAAAGTGGTGCTAAGCTACTTGGCCCTAGAGTATCATTTGTTATTTGCATAGCTATATTATAATTTAGATAATACTGATATAATTAAGTGGTTATAGGGTTATATGGGGTGTTAGTTAATTTGCTGTTGGGGTTTTATGGGGGCTCAGTAGGCTCAGTACAGAGGGAACTGAGTAGTGACTCCCTTAGCAAAATTAGTTTGTGAAATGTACTGTGGGTCTATTTATTTCTAACTAAGAATATGCATAGCTTAAACTTTTTGTGTAAAAATCATAGAAATGGTAAATTTATTTATACTTGGTATAAGAGTTTTGAGTATATCTAGCCTACACTTATACTTGGATTTATACTTAGAGACTGTATATGTAGTATAGTATATGTATACTGAAGGAAAGGTTTAAGGATACTTATTTACCTATAGCTAGAGGTTGGATAGATAGATGGATGCTTTATTTATCCCAAAGGGGAAATTCAAGAATGAATGTTGAATGTTGAGAGGAGGTATGATAAAGTTAATTTCATAAAATTCATTAGTAAATTTTAATATTACACTTTTGATAAAGTAACAGTGCTAAAGGATATTAAAATACATGGAGACAACTGGGGAATTATACTTCATTGGCTTAAGTGATAAATGAACTGGAAGTATGTTTTGGTAGTGAGGAATGGCATAATATATTAGACCATTCACTGTGGAATGCAGCATATGGACAGTAAGAGCCTCAAAGTTATAGAATTATATAAGATAATTACTCTAGTAATGTTTAGAGAAACTGGGTAATCTGATAAAAGGTAAAGGGAATGCAAGTCAACCTAAGTATGGAAATTTGATAGTCACCTATAAAAATAAGTAGTGTTACAGAAACCCCAGGCTAAAGTAACAGGGATCAGTTGGTAAACAGTACAATGAAAAAGTGTTGCAGAAAAGTGGTTGAGAGAATGAGGAAATAGAGATTTATGGCCTATACAAGAATTAATGGATTTAGCACTGTTACAAAGGTCAGGGATTACATGAAAATTGACACAATAGTAGAGCTATATGTCAGGACCCACAGAGACAGACAAGACAAGAAGTCAAGCAGTGTGAGATTTATTTACAGGCATCATAGGCATCAGAACATCACAGACAGAATCCAGGGTTTTCACGAAAACATGGCCTACTGGCAAAAGTTCAGAAGTGTCATACCACACGCTGAGAACACAGGAGATCCAAAAGGCAAACTTAGGAGATTCAGCTTCAATAGCAGTTCAGAACAGATTTCAAGGAACAGAGTGACCTGGAGTTCTGTAGCATCCGATGATGAGGCCAGAGACAGAGTGCTGGGTGAATGGAGATTAAGTAGTCTGTGGTTCAATGAAGTGCAGGTGAAAGTGATCACCAATCAGGAGGGAAGAGAATGAGCAGTGGAGACTGATTGGTTGGGGTGAGTAACTAATAAGCAGGGGAGAGTGAACGGGCAGGTGTGGTTAAGTTGGACTGATTGCTCGTTTGGGAAACTTGCCTGGCTGTGACACTATAAGAAGAAAAGGTCAGTCATAGTGGAAATAGTAGGAGAAAGAGGTATTTAAAAGGCTCAAAAACATCTTGACATCTTGATAGATTAATACAATAGGAGATAAGAGGCAGAAGTAAGGAGATGACTTGGGAGAGAGTGACCCTAAATGTAGGAATAATAATAGATGCAGATGTTATAGGAAGATATAAGGGATAAAATGTACAGTTAATGGTAAATTACAAAAGGGCAAGGTAAAGTAGATGATAGATAGAGAGTAATCTAGTAAATACTACAATCTGCCTGCAGCATGATTTCCTCATCCCCTCCAGCTAAACAGTAAATGTAATGCTGCCTCTTATATCTAAGGGGGGAAAAGCTCATTACCAGCCGTGTGAGGACATGCTGATGTGCAGGGGTTAGTCAGTGGGGGTGGAGATTCAGACAAGATGGTAATAACTAAGGCAGAGTGAGAGGAAATTACAGAGGAGGCATCATGTGAGAATGGACATCTGAAGCAAGACAATCATCAGGTTGTTTTGACTGTCAAAGAAGGGACAAAGAAACAGGACAAGAGGGAGGAGCCCAAGGCATGCCTTCTGAGGCCTTTGTGAAATAGCATAGTTTTAAGGAGGTGAGCAGGAGAAGGAGGATACCAATACTATCAAAGGGAATTGATGAGGAAACCATGATGAGGAACTATCTTATGGGTGAGCCCACCTGATACCCAACGCTGCCCAGACTAGGTACAGAGAAGGTAGTTAAGACATCTCAGGGTCATTTTAAAGTATGATTTACTCTTATTCTTACCTTTATTATATTTTGATTGTTATTTTGAATAGAAGTGACTACTGTTTAATTAATTGTAAATGTAAATGTTTTAATCAAATTAAGTGACAAAGTGATAACACTGTTATTTTTAATGTCAAATGACACTCCATTAATTTTTCAGGATAGGTGGTGGTGTAAGTAGGTAAGACTAACTTGACTATGTCCTAGGGACTGTTACATATTACAATATTACCTCTAGATCATGGGAGTTCCCTAGTGGTCACTCGCACTCAACAAGTCTAAGGAATAGAATGATTTAGCTTTAATGGGAAAAATAAAGTTTGTAGAAATATTGAAATGATGTAATATCTGCTTTACATGTAACTAATGTGAAGCTATAAAAGATTTTAAAGAAAAGCTATACTAAAATAACATTTGATAAAAAGGATTTACTAAAGTTTAGATAGATAAGGTAGTATAGGGCTAGAAGAGGTAAGCTTAGTTTTTGAAGAATAAAACATTATAAAAGTCTATGACATGCAGAGACATTTGGAGTAAGATATGTTGAAGAAAGGATGAGATTACTGTATGTCCTAGAACAGCTAATTAATATAGCTTGCATAATAACCAGTCTTAAAGTGGTATTCCAAATTGACAATAAATAAAATAACAATGCTTATAGGGAAATGTGTTTAATCTCTATGCAAAAAGAGAATAGATGGTATTAGGATCATCATAAGTCATTGTCAGAAGATTAAAATGTTTTATTATTTCAGGAATAGAAAAGCTGGTGGAAAGATGTTGGTCTTCATGGAAGGAATGGAGGTCCACCAACTCTATTCTGTTAATCACAGTAACAAAGGGGGGCGAACCCTGGTAGAATGTTAAATTGTATGATTTGTTACATTTGTTACCTTGGGTTACAGATTTTTATAATTTTTCACTGTCATTATTTGATTAATGTTTTATTTGAACGTCCCTTTGGAAAAAAGAGTCTGCTAAATCCCATAACTGTAACTCTAATGGTTAGTGGCATTTATATGATACTAACCAGATATTTTCCCAACAGATACTTGATATGGTGCTTTCCTTTGCGCATAGTTGGGATCTATGAGCAAGGGGGGAGTAGTAAAGAGGAATATTTTTAGAGGAATATTTTTATTGAAGGATTTTCATAGTTACAGGAAGTTATTGATGATAGTCTAACAGATGTCATGTGTATAGTCATAATATCAGGAAAGTGATAGTGTTGTCTAAACCATTAGGTCCCAGAAGGATCATAAAAACACTTAGTTATTGATTACATTGATATGAAAAATGTAATAAAATAAGAAACTTTGGTAGTGGTTTGTAGGGGTTTTCAGATGATAAGGGCAAATGACATGTTAAAAGGGAGAATTGCTAAAATATGTGCCTCAACAGATTTAAACTGGTTTGATGCCTTACGCATTGCTTCGATGCAAATAAGGTCACAACAAAACCAGAGTAATCACTTTTTGCACTAAAGATAAAAGCTGAGAGGTCCACCAGAGGCCCACCTTTGGATCAGCTCCAAGGATAAATGAGAAATTATATGGAATAATTGTCATTAATTCACAGAACAATTTATAAGCAGGAAAAGGACTTTCAGAAGGACCTACAGGAAAAGAGTCAACAACCTACAGTATACTGCCTGGGGACAGAAATGATCCTGGCAGTGGTGGGTATAGTGTTTTTGGCATGTATGCTCCTGTTCCCCTGTTGATTGTAGACTTTCAGGCAAGGAATCCAGTGAGGAAGGGGGGACATTGTCCCAGCAACATCTGCCCTGATAACAAACAGGGAATGGACAGAAAACGGCAGAGATCCCAGTCCATGACATACCACCAAACCACCAGGAAATGAGCCATTCAACTGTTTGGCTGACAAAGAAGACTCGGGTAACACAGAAATTATTGACTGACCAAATCTTATCTACCACAACAGGAATCTGGAATATTGGTGAATCTTCCAATATGAACGCAGTCTGTTATGTGTTTGGAGCACTAAGTGAACCGGTGGCTGCAACCTCCTGGGTAGCTATGCACCACTGGATGATGTTGGATCAGATATTAGCCAAAGAAAGTGGAGTGTGTGTCAACATAGGAGTATAGTGCAGTATTTTTATTCCTATAACATAGCTATGGCAAAACTAATAATGATAAAAAAAGATAGTTTAAGGGGCATTAGGAGGATTAGAAATATGGCTAGCACAAATAGGAATAGTTGTAGGAATAGGTTTGCTTGTATTTGTGCTTGTTTTCTCTTTGTTTCTTCCTTGTTTGAAACAGTGGCTGGGAGAAATGGATCACAAATGCCTCTGCTGTTGATGAATGAAGCAAATGGCAACCCTTGTGGAAGGAGATACTAGTGCCAGGACAGATGACAAGGAAATGGAAACATGACAGTGATGCCAGTGATGCCAGAACTGATGCTTCTCATAGAGGATTGGAGAAAGGAGGAAAATTAGGATACAGTATGCTGGTTGGGAGCAAAACCAGCTCTTTCATTTATGAAGTGGGATTGGGTGTGGACTCCACTCTGTCCAACAGCCAAGCCTCCAATGTTCTCAGAGCATATGAGATGGAGTACGGAACTAAGAAAATGGCTTTTGTTTTTTGTGAATTGCAATATTCGTAACATACCTCACACTTGAAGCTCAGCATCCAACATTTGCTAATACATCTGCGTTTGCATTTACACTCTGCCATCTCCGAGGAACAAGCAATGGACTAAAAACTGTGTGTAATGAGAATGTATTATTAATAGTTTGGTGTTACTTTGTTTTCAGAGAAGAGGGTAATTATAGCATGTAGCCTATCTTCATGTAGAAGCTTAGAATATTATAGGACTAGCCCAATCTGCAAAAAACCCATCAGGAATTCTGATGTGATCTGTTTGCTCATTTGATGAATTTATGGGAATGGGAAAAGCATATGTGTAGATGAAGGAAAGTTTCTCCTCTCGCTTGTTGTAAACAAGTGTTGCTGTAATAACAGGACAGTAGAAGAGTTTCCCATATGAAGGTTTTTTCCCTTATGCTTAAGGTTTAATCTATTTGATAATAACACTACGCTATTGGATTTGATTTTAGTGAGGGTTGGTTCAAGGGTTTAATAACTGTACTAATATAAGTGTTTTATGTTTAGCAGTGGTATTGGGGACAATTGCTTAAACTCATAGTTGCTGCTATGTTAACTGGTTTGCTTAGCTGACTGTTTGTAGTGTGACTCAGCTTAGCAGCTGTATTTTCTTGATAGTAGGGGATGTGTTAAAATAGTGATACATGTTTGATCTTGCTGCATAAGTGAGCACTTTGCGCTCAAAGGGGGGATATGTCGTGACTTTTATTGAAATATATCCTTTAGTTTATATATCTTTTATGTAGTATCTTTATTCTGTGTAATATCATTGTTTTGTGAAACTGAAGTCTGTAGTATGTTCAGTGTGGGAAAGGAAGACTAGTTTAAGTGAAAGAGCAGGCCTGGCAGAAAATGGCATAGATAAGGTTTGGTGCCAGGAAATGTAAGCAAAACCTAAAGAATGGCAAAACCTAAAGAATGTATGAATAACAGGATGAGAGGGCAAAGGTGAAGTATTACTTGGTCAGTTATCTGTAAACATAGCGTGTCTTGTCTGGGATGACTTGAAGGGGTATAAAGGCTGGACAACAGCCAGAGGATGTTAGCTTACGTTGCTCACTTAGCTCACTTTGCTTTCACTTACTTGCTTGCTTCACTAATGCTCCGGAGTGCATTAAAGCCATCATCTGCAGTATACATCCACAGTGTGCGGACTTCTTTTGATGTTATATTATTTATTTTGGATTTGACACCACAATACATTAATGGCAGTATGTGTATTTAAAATGTGCAAAGAGTAGGCCTATCTAATAGTTTCACTATGGATCACACATTACAGTGCTTCACATTGGGGGGATTAATTCAGTTTAGGGCGGAATAGGCCTACATTTTACAAATCGAAATCGCATTTTCCTTATACAGGCGATGAGAGAACAACACTTTAAAGGTGCCATGTGTAATGTCCGCCAAAAAATCAATTCATACTATTAATTCATGCATATTCCATAAAAGATGGGGGCAGTATACCTCCAGAAAGTGAGTTGGTCTACCCTAGACTAACAACCAAGAAACGTGTATTGCAGTTTGGCTGGCGGTTATGTTGCCCGCATACCGCCTCCCATGGCCGAAACTGGTATTAAGACACCTGTCGGGCTGTGGCTAGTAATTTAGCATGCTAATTCAGGTTGATATCTCTGCAGCACTATACCTTGTAATTTTTTTAATGACATCATCGCCCTTATTTCTTCTCATTCTTTTGATGCGGGTAGCTCATTTTTTGGATATTTTTACCTCAATTCTTACACATGGCACCTTTAACATAGGCTAATATATGCTTACATGATTTTGGTTTCGATTTTCTAATTGGAGTAAATTTTTGTGACAACACGTCATGATTAATTTGACAATGTTTTATCGTTGTTTTGGTATGAAGCATCTTTCACGTAATGAATGTGCACTCTAGAAAGTTAAAGTATCTTAGGCCTATATATAGACTAACATTACCAGTCAGCGCTGTAAAATGTGTGCAGGAATATCTCGCATAATGATGGCTAGAGTTGCGGAACTATCTCGCATTATGATGGATAGAGTTACGGGAATATCTCGCATTATGATGGCTAGAGTTGCAGGAATATCTCGCATTGTGATGGCTAGAGTTGCAGGACTAACTCGCTTTATGATGGCTAGAGTTGCGGGACTTGAATAAATCATGCGCTATACCCGCAATCCTGCGCTGAACTGTAGGCCCTGTAATCAGTAGGCCTTGGCTATATTTTACTTTGCTGTAGGCCTAGTTACCGTAGCTAGTTATCTGGCTGATGGGTTGACTGGTGTGCCCATAATAAACGTGCTGGGCTCAACCTGGACCGGAGTGGAGAAGTGGGGTGTTGGATCTGTTGATGTCGAGGTCGAGGAAGGTATTTTTTGCACTAAAATGCATGAAACATGCAAGTTCAAAATCCCGCTGGTAGCCACGTTAGGCTACATCTCCGTTTCATATTTGGCTACTAGCCTACAATAAATTAATTGAACGAACTCATCTGACAACAGGTAAATCTACTGATTCGGTCATTGAGACTCTATGAATACAGTAGTACAACAAACTTTCTGTCTTTCTGAAGTTTATTTTTGTATTCCGGGGTACAGTAGCCTAATTGCCTAATGTCTTGACAATAGTTTTTCTTACCGGTTTGCTGACTGCACTGCTCTGAACTTTCCTGCCAGTACTGGTTTATGACGTAAACTGCTACATCTCAACACGGCTCAAAACTCATTGTGGGTAATCAGATTATCTGTCAATATTGGGCTTTGAAAATAAGTGATATTTGCTCAGTAATAGTTCTGTAACAAACTGCAAAGTTGTCTCAGAATGGCTTTTATTGGTTACGCACCAAAACACACAAACACAGAATTCCAGGCCAGACCTGGCCCTTATGCTCCAGCACTAAACATCTATCTGAGGCTGTATCTAAAACACACACCAATCAACCCTAGTTATGAACACTGTAACCAGCTGCAAACATAACCACAACAGACAGGACATACAACGTTGTCAACCCACATGGTTTAGACAGTTTAGAACATGAACATTACACACACTGCACAGCATCATGGGAGCACAGTCATAACAGCTAGGCTCAGATCATTACAGTACATTTTGTTAGCCTGGGTGTTCCCATGCTGCCTTGCGCGCAATTTGATTCACGCTGCTAAGGCAGCCTGGAGACCATGGAGCAAATTTTCGCCTGAGATAGGGAACCAATCACAGAACAGGGGGGAAAGCAAGACGATGATGAGCTATGCACAGACGCATTTGATAGACATCCGTGGCACCCATTAAACGGATCTGGGCATTTTTTTCAAATACGAGAAAATGAACATTTGGTTCCCAGACCACGTCTCATTGAGAAGTGGTGGCGCTAGCCAAGCTAACATTTTGTAACATTTATAGTGAAACCGAGGGGAAGTTAAATTAGAAATTAGAATCGCTGGAAACTGAAAACACATACAAAAAAATAGATTCGGGGCTTTTTAAAAAAGATTTGGGGCTTGAGCCCCCGAAGCCACCCCCTCGCTCCGCCAATGGGCTACAGTCTGCCTGCCGTGACTCGTGGGAGATATCGCAGAATTTTGTTTGCAATAAATACAGCATAACTTTCATTCTTACTCATTAAAATGAGCATGACTAATTGTTACGATGTAGTGTAAATAAACCACTGTTGTCATACAGTTAACAGGCCTGCATTGTAGCACGGTGACCCTGGTTCGATTCCCGCCCCGTGGTCCTTTCCGGATCCCACCCCGACTCTCTCTCCCATTCACTTGGGTAGCCGTGGCCCACTGGTTAGCACTCCGGACCTATAACCGGAGGGTTGCCGGTTCAAGCCCCGACCAGTAGGCACGGCTGAAGTGCCCTTGAGCAAGGCACCTAACCCCTCACTGCTCCCTGAGCGCCGCTGTTGTTGCAGGCAGCTCACTGCACCGGGATTAGTGGGTCCCCTACCTCACTGTGTGTTCACTATGTGCTGAGTGTGTTTCACGGATTGGGATAAATGCAGAGACCAGAATTTCTCTCACAGGATCAAGAGAGTATATATACTTATACTTATACTTCCTGTCCTGTCATTCTCCACTATCCTATCCGCAATAAAGGCATAAAAGCCCAAAATATATTTATACTTTAAGAAGGTATCCCTTCGATTTCTGCTCATTTTCGCATATTCCAACATAAGGAAGCAGCATGAGAAACCTGTCAAAATCGTCATGAGGAGGTTCCTCCCAAAAGGCCCTATCGCGTCATGAGGGCGGGTTTCAGCTCGTGCAGATCGTGGAAGGCAACTGCAAGATCTGCCTGCAGGCTAAGACTCCCGCGATATTTTAAGGTCATGTGACATGGTGTCACGGTGGTACGTCCCTCCCTGACAGAAGTCGGACAGGATTTCTAACCAGTCAGCATTGCGTCCATCCCAGTATGCATTGTGTTCAACCCAGCATGCATCACAACAAGTCAGATCTGAGCAGATCTGCATCAAGTCAAACAAGCCCACTAAGTTCATGCAGCACTGTCACCATGTCACATGACCTTAAAGTATCACGGGAGCCTGTGTGGTCATTAGGTTCTTGTTGTCCTCCATAGACCATCTTCATGCCCATATCAGCGAGCAAAAACTGTGTGCTCATTCTGTGCTTCACCTCACTGTGTGCTCATCGTGTGCTTCATCTCATTGTGTGCTCACTGTGTGCTTCAACTCACTGTACCTCTCACCTCACGTGTGTTCACTTTACCACACTGTGTGCTCACTGTGTTTCATTGTGTGCTTGCTTCAACTCACTGTGTGTATTTCATCACTGTGGTGCTTTACCTCACTGTGTGCTCATTGTGTGTTTCACCTCACTGTGTGTTCACTGTGTGTTCACATTGTGCTCATTGTGCTTCAACTCACTGTGTGCTCATCGTGTGCTTCACCTCACACCTGTGTGTTTCACCTCACTGTGTGTTCACTGTGCTTCACCTCACTGTGTGCTCATTGTGTGTTCCTTCTTTGTGTGCTCATTGTGTATTGTGTGTTTTTCACTGTGTGTTCACTGTGTGTTCACTGTGTGCTCATTGTGTGTTTCACCTCACTGTGTGCTCATTGTGTGCCGTGTTTCACCTCACCGTGTGCTCATTGTGTGTTTCACCTCACTGTGTGCTCATTGTGTGCTTCACCTCACTGTGTGCTCATTGTGTGCTTCACCTCACTGTGTTTCACCTCACTGTGTGCTCATCGTGTGCTTTACCACACTGTGTGCTCATTGTGTGCTTCAACTCACTGTGTGCTCATCGTGTGCTTTACCTCACTGTGTGCTCATTGTGTGTTTCACCTCACTGTGTGTTAGTGTTAATTTCGTCAGACGAGACGAGAGGAAATATGTTCGTCAACAACCTTTTTTTTCATGACTAAGACGAGACGATGACGAGATGGCAGTAATGTCCTGAAACACTGACTAAGACTATCTTAAGATGAATTATTGTTGACGAAAAAAGACGAGACTAAAATGTTTTGCATGAAATAAGAACTAAGATAAAATCTCTTCATTTTCGTCTACAAAATGAGAAGACAGAATATCTAGCTGTTACGTTTTCAAAATATTCCGAATGAGTTCATACGCAACAGCTTTCCTGTAGGCTAGTCTACGTGCTGTTGCTGCAACCCTTTGGCTGCAACACGAAACTACATGGAACAAGAACACTGGAGATTTCTGCCAGAGTTAGCCAACTAACTACCTAAGCTTTATGCCACAATGCTACATACCCAGAAGTTGAAGCTTCTCTCACAAATTAACATCCACCAGAATGTCCATACGAAAATGTTCATCATGTAATGTCAACTATTTAACCAGTTAGACTGATGATGCAAAGTTTGCTAGCAAGTAAGCTAATATGGAAAGTTCGCTAGCAAGTTAGCTATGGCTAAGATGGAGAGTCTGTTTGGGGAATGTGTTGTGTTTGGGCGCATATCGCCACCTAGCGAGGCGGAGTAAAACATTAATACTTTGGTTCACGACAGTGTTTCTCAAACTTTTTCAGTTTCAGGACCACTTAACTAACCCTAGCTAAAAAAAAAAAAAAAGATTAGACCTACTTCAAAAGTAGCCTATAATTAGTCTACACTATAGGCCTACTCACTGAACCACCTTGCTTATTGTCTTTGCACTTTGCTTATTGTGTGGATTCATACTGTATGATTTAAACTGGCATATCTTACATAGACAGTGTTGCAGAACTGTTTTTACATACAAGTTGGTTCAATATTGCAAACAACTCATCTATATTATATTTTACCACGTCTGCTCATGGACCACTTGGGATAGCTTATGGACCACCAGTGATTCCCCGGACCACACTTTGAGAAACACTGGTCTACAGATAATATGACAGTGGTCCAGTCAAATCTTTTACTGTCTATGGTCAAATCCCAGCCGAGCTATAACTGTAGCTCGACTTACCTGTGCATGTAAACATACTGACTGACAAAAAAATCTGAATGAGTAATTATAACAGACGAGTAGCCCTGTGGACACACAATATTGTTGGAAAATTGAGATGTGTGAAACACTATTTGACTCAAATGGTAATCAGAAATAATTTGTTATAAAAAAAAGACTAAAATGTGTTGACTAAAACTGACTAAGACTAAGATACCTTTAGTTTTCTTTTGACTAAAACTAGACTAAAATGACGAGACTTTTAGTCGACTAAAACTTGACTAACAAAAATGATATTTGAATGACTAAATATGACAAAGACTAAAAAGGACATTTCGTCACAAGACTAAGACTAAGACTAAATTAAAAATAGGTGACAAAATTAACACTACTGTGTGTTCACTGTGCTTCACCTCATTGTGTGCTCATTGTGTGCTCATTGTGTATTTCACCTCACTGTGTGTTCACTGTGTGCTTCACCTCACTGTGTGCTCATTGTGTGTTTCACCTCACTGTGTGTTCACTGTGCTTCACCTCACAGTGTGCTCACTGTGTGCTTCACCTCACTGTGTGCTCATTGTGTGCTCATTGTGTGTTTCACTCTCACTGTGTGCTCATTGTGTGCTTCAACTCACTGTGTGCTCATCGTGTGCTTTACCTCACTGTGTGCTCATTGTGTTTCACCTCACTGTGTGCTCATTGTGTGTTTCACCTCACTGTGTGCTCATTGTGTGCTTCACCTCACTGTGTTTCACCTCACTGTGTGTTCACTGTGCTTCACCTCACTGTGTGCTCATTGTGTGTTTCACCTCACTGTGTGTTCACTGTGTGCTCATTGTGTGTTTCACCTCACTGTGTGCTCATTGTGTGCTTCACCTCACTGTGTTTCACCTCACTGTGTGTTCACTGTGCTTCACCTCACAGTGTGCTCATTGTGTGCTTCACCTCACTGTGTGCTCATTGTGTGCTTCACCTCACTGTGTGTTCACTGTGTTTCAATAATTAAGGGATGGGATAAATGCAGAGACCAAATTCCTTGTATACGCAAGTATACTTGGCCTACAAACCTGATTTGCATTTACATAAGGAGATCCGGTCTCTTCAGATTTTACCTATGGGAAAATAACATGGGGATTTGGAATGATCACACCTGTTAAACTCTCTGGGACGACGTAATCGGAAATGAAAACGTTTTGCTCTACACACTTTTGTCCTCTGCCTTCGAGTGGATACTGTGATCTCCGGTATGTTAAAGCAGGACACTTTGATTTTTGCTACCACAGAGCTAACTTGCGATGCAACTTGTCATTAAGTTAGTTAGCAAGTTAGCTCTGGGGTAGCAAAAATCTAAGTTTGCCATCTTAACGTACCGGAGATCAAAGTACCCACTTGAAGGCAGGGGACAAAAGTGTGTTCAGGAAAACGTCTGCATTTCAGAACTTCAGAGGTCTATCGACTGCAGCAGCTAGACCCCACCCTCATGACGTCATTTTAAAGACGTGATAGGTCCGTTTGGAAGGAATCTCTCCATGACGATTATGACAGGTTTCTTCTGCTTCCTTATGTTGGAATTCAGAAATCGAAGGGATACCTTCTTATGTGTGATTTCTGCAACAATGGTAGGCTACACTACAAAAAATTAAATCTAACCAGGTCTTCTTAATCTCATATTAAGATAAAAAAATCTATTTGGTGAGGTCTTTAGTATAAAGAGGCTTATCTAGCCCTCTCTCGAAAGATCATTCTGACTTAATTTAAGAAGACTTTGACTTATTTTAAAGAGTCAAATTTGCTTGTTTTTAGGACAAATTTATTTAACACATTGGCAGACAAATTTGCTTGTTTTCAGGATAAGATGTCTTAAAAGATGTCACACTCTTCTTAAATGAAGTCAAATGATTTTACGAGAAAGCTCTAGTACTGAAAACATTAACAAACTAAATTTTTTGACACTTGGTTAGATTTTATTAGACAGGCCGTTTTTGCAGTCAGAAAACACTTAACACGTTGAGTGTCAAAAAACGCAATGTTGCTGGTGTCTAACACACCTTATGTGCGATTTTGGGAACTCTATCATGAATAGAACCGAAATAGATGACAAACCCATGAATACGCACAATCTGGACATTTTATCATAACTCGGCTTTTGATGGTTGCTGCTTTGGGTCGAATCAGTGACGCATGCACGAAGGTCAAAACTTTAAACGACTCAACTTTCAAACGATATGTCCATAGCTATAACATAGAATAAGCTGTGGCTCTACAAAAATCGTCAACAATGATCTAGAATAGATTTCTGGCACTCTGGGCCAAAGCTTCCGAAAACAGCGTGGCATTAAAAGTGTTAATATTGAATTTATTTTTTACAATTCAGGCCTGTTAAATGTATGACAACAATGGTTTATTTAAACCACATCATAGCAATTTGTTTAGTCATTCATCATGCTCATTTAAATGAATAAGAGCGCACACAATTCCGCAAAATCTCCCGTGAGTCACGTCAGGTCGACTGCAATTGGTACTGATTGTTCGGGGCAGTCTGCCGTCCTCTCTAGCTCTTCCCAACTAAAAGTTCACGTAGTCTTTTTATGACCCCACGGAAACCCTGGTGAATGCTTTTTTCATCCTGATATGGATTGCCATGGTTCACTCGCTGAACTGCAAATAGCAGAAGGATTAAAAGAAGAATCTAAAAGCAATTCTCAAAGCAAAAACGAGACTATACAAATAAACTGACATAAACAGTCACCCTGGATGGTTTCAGCTCAGACCTTCAGCTGGCCAGTGCTCTTAACTCATTGAATGCCAAGCTGTTTTCGGAAGCTTTGTCCTAGAGTGCCAGCAATCTAGACCATTGATGATTATTTTTGTACAGCCACAGCATTTTCTGTGTTATAGCTATGAACACATACAATGGCCCGTTTGAAAGGTGAGACTTTAAGCTCTCAGTGGGTGCAAACCGTGTATTTCTACACGATTCTGTTCCTGAGAAATCACAAGCTAAACAGTGGCTAGTTTTCATCAAAATCGCTGTTTTTTTTCTAGAAATGGAGATATAACGTCTTTCATGAAATATGAAGTGTTGCCTGTAAAGGAAGGGGAGCTGACCTAGCGAGACCTGGCGACACTGCAACCTAGTGATAGACCCACGAAAATGGCCTGGTTTTGAGCTGACGTGCATGCGTCACTGATTCGACCCAAAGTGGCAACCGAGTTATGATAAAATGTCCAGATTGTGCATTTTCATGAGTTTTCGATGGTCATATATTTCATTTCCATTCATCACAGAGTTTCCAAAATCACATATAAGGTGTGTTAGAGTGTCTAGTTTCGTAATTTAGGCTAAAAACTTAATATTACGTTTTTGGCACTCAACGGCACTCAATGAGTTAACCAATTCTACAATCGTTTTAATACGTTCCATTTGAGCAATGAGATCTACAATTTGAGTGACCTCAAAGAGAGAAAAAGAAGGGCACCAAGCCCTCCTCTCCGTAAGAGTTAACAAAATCCATCTGTGGGCGCATCCTCAAAACCTGGGCAAAGCAGATGAGTCCTCTGTTCCATTACTTTGTTAACACCTTAGAGGCACCTGAGGCCTGGAAGGATGCTGTGGTTGTCCCCGTTCCCAAATCCAACTTCCCCAAACCCCTCAAGGATGCTGTGGTTGTCCCCGTTCCCAAATCCAACTCCCCCAAAACCCCTCAATGATTTTAGACCAGTGGCACTCACATCAATTCTATTGAAAGCATTTAAAAAATGGGTGAGGTCTGAAATATGAAGGAAAATGAAGGCGTTCACTTGACCCTCTGCAGTTTGCTTATAGACCCCGTATAGGGGGGTGGAAGATGCCGCAGTCACTTTACTTAATTTACTTTTTAAGCATTTGGATAACAGTGGCTCCCATGCCAGACTTTTATTTGTTGACTTTTCCTCTGCTTTTAATACAATCCAACCCCATATTTTAACCACAAGGCTGCTAGAAGAGTTTGAGCTGAGCAATAATCTGGTAGGCTGGATCCTTAACTTTTTAACAAACAGGATGCAAAGAGTGAGAGTGAATGGCAGTCTCTCTGACAAAGTCTGCTCATCAACCGGCTCCCCACAAGGATGCGTACTCTCACCTCTTCTTTACATCCTGTACACAAATATGTGCAATAATTAAATACGCAGTTGACTCAGCAATTGTTCGCCTGCTCCAAGACAGTGAAACAGGTCATGGTCCAAATATGTGCCAGAGCAGGTGGGACTACAGGACCATAATTAAATACGCAGATGACTCGGTAATTGTTCGCCTGCTCCAAGACGGTGGAACAGGTCATGGTCCAGTCATCAATGCCTTGACTGAATGGCGTGAGGCGTGTAGCCAACACAAAGGACACAAGAAATCACATCAATCACAGGTCAAACTGTTCAATGTGTGCAATCTTATAAATACCTGGGGACAATAATAGACTCAACACTCACATTTGAAACTAACTGTGAAGCTGTGTGTAAAAAAAGGCATCAGTGCTTCTGTTTAAGGAAAGTGAGTCGCTTCCACATTGACAAATCCATCATGACCTTCTTTTACCACGCTTTTATTGAATCAGTTTAAATCCATCATGACCCTCTTTTACCTTTTACCACGCTTTTATTGAATCAGTTTAAATTAGGAGTGTAAAGATTAACCGATACGTATCGGTATCCGTTTTTTAACGGACCGGTCGTAATATCAATTTACTTGTTACGAATCGGTTCACAACCTTTTCTGCTCGCTCAGACTCTCATTTACGTTGCAAGCAGCGCATTCATCCTACTTCCGGTTTTGAAACTACACGTGGCACGGATTTGTGGGTAATGCAGTTCGTTTTGGGCTACATTCATTGCCCAAAGTTGTCAAAGGACTTCATTACCCATACATCTACTGCAACTTAAGCACGTGACAACTCGCACTCGTCGTTTGTTTGACAGTTTTTACTCTTTTGTTTTTCAAAATCCAGCGCGAAATTAATCACGGGTTTCCCGTTTACCAACAAAACTAGATGCGCGCGCAGCCGTGAGGCAGAAGACGCTTGGTGGCCGTCCACAACGTTATAAACTAAATCTAAATAGTCAGCTGCTGTAAGCTACAATCGGATTTTTTTGTATACCCCTGTTGTCTCAATGATAATAACATCTCATTTCAGACTATATTTCAAAGTTTGACGTTCATTTGCATTATTAATATAACATCGTATTTTGTCATTTTTGGCGAAGACATGCATTCCGTTAGGGATATTGAACATATTTAACATTCTCTAACCATCGTGATTTCGAATTGGTGCAGTTTTCAGCACAAAAACTCATTTTATTTTTTTTGCTCTTTTGCATTGCTCTATGCTGTTCTATGGTGCTTTCTGCCTCTTTGGTTATGCGCATGTTTTTTCGTGACGTTGCATAGAAATCCATGTATAGCATTCCTAAACGGGCAAACGATAGTCTGTAGAGTAGCCTTACGTTTGATGAAGGGATTTCCTTAATGTTAAAGAATAATTTGGCCCTTGCTGCTAAAACGATGCACAAATTATTATTATTTTGTTCATATTCACTAGATTTGGGAACAAAATAGGCCATTGATATGTAGCCTATTTTATTCTTTTGTAGGCTATATGAGAAAAGGCCAAGATTGTCTTAAGCACTGTTTTATTTTATTTCGTATTGTCTTACCTCAACAATAGGCTACAGCTCCTTGAAAAAACAATCAGATATAACTCTATAAAATCTATAAAGGCTATAAAAATGTATTTTTATATTGTATTTGGCTGCTGTGTTTGACTGAAATGTAGACTATTATTTTTCATTTCAATACAGTATATGATACAAACCTCAGTTTAGATAATCATATTAACATTTGTTTTTTGCCTAATTGACATGACAATGATAATTGATAATATAAAAATTAATGTACACCTTAAGCAATGATAAAAAATCTTTCAGAATGCTTTCCATTCTTCAACTGCATCAATCGAATCGATTGAATCGTTTTTTATGAACATGTATCTTTTCTTGTATCGAATCGTGCCCATGTATCTAGATGTGAATCAGACGCCTTTTACATGAGAGATTCACACCCTGCTTTAAATCCATCATGACCTTCTTTTTACCACGCTTTTATTTAATCAGTTTAAATCCATCATGACCCTCTTTTACCTTTTACCACGCTTTTATTGAATCAGTTTAAATTAGAGTGTGTAAAGATTAACCGACACGATATCGGTATCCGTTTTAACGGACCGGTCGTATTATCAATTTACTTGTTACCGAATGGTTCACAACCTTTTCTGCTCGCTCAGACTCTCATTTTACGTTGCAAGCAGCGCATTCATCCTACTTCGGTTTTGAAACTACACGCGTGGCGGATTTGTGGGTAATGCAGTTCGTTTTGGGCTACATTCATTGCCCAAAGTTGTCAGTTGACTTCATTACCCATACATCTACTGCAACTTAAGCGCGTGACAACTTCGCTTTCGTCGTTTGTTTGACAGTTTTACTCTTTTGTTTTCAAAATCCAGCGAAATTAATCACGGGTTTCCGTTTACCAACAAAACTAGATCTTGTAGCGCAGCCGTGGAGGCAGAAAGGCGCTTGGTGGCCGTCCACAGCGTTATAAACTAAATCTAAATAGTCAGCTGCTGTAAGCTACAATCGGATTTTTGTATACCCCTGTTGTCTCAATGATAATAACATCTCATTTCAGACTATATTTCAAAGTTTGACGTTCATTTGCATTATTAATATAACATCGTATTTTGTCATTTTTGGCGAAGACATGCATTCCGTTAGGGATATTGAACATATTTAACATTCTCTAACCATGGATTGATTTGGTGGTGCAGTTTTCAGCACAAAAACTCATTTTATTTTTTGCTCTTTTGCATTGCTCTATGCTGTTCTATGGTGCTTTCTGCCTCTTGGTTGCGCACGCATGTTTTCGTGACGTTGCATAGAAATCCATGTATAGCATTCCTAAACGGCAACGATAGTCTGTAGAGTAGCCTTACGTTTGATGAAGGGATTTCCTTAATGTTAAAGAATAATTTGGCCCTTGCTGCTAAAACGATGCACAAATTATTATTATTTTGTTCATATTCACTCAGACTTGGAACAAAATAGGCCATTGATATGTAGGCCTATTTTATTCTTGTAGGCTATATGAGAAAAGGCCAAGATTGTCTTAAGCACTGTTTTATTTTATTTCGGTATTGTCTTACCTCAACAATAGGCTACAGCTCCTTGAAAACAATCAGATATAACTCTATAAAATCTATAAAGGCTATAAAAATGTATTTTTATATTGTATTTGGCTGCTGTGTTTGACTGAAATGTAGACTATTATTTTTTCATTTCAATACAGTATATGATACAAACCTCAGTTTAGATAATCATATTAACACATTTGTTTTTGCCTAATTGACATGACAATGATAATTGATAATATAAAATTAATGTACACCTTAAGCAAATGATAAAAAATCTTTCAGAATGCTTTCCATTCTTCAACTGCATCGAATCGAATCGTACTGAATCGTTTTTTATGAACATGTATCTTTTCTTGTATCGAATCGTGCCCATGTATCTAGATGTGAATCGTATCGTCTTTTACATGAGAGATTCACACCCCTGCTTTAAATCCATCATGACCCTCTTTTACCACGCTTTTATTTAATCAGTTTAAATCCATCATGACCCTCTTTTACCTTTTACCACGCTTTTATTGAATCAGTTTAAATCCATCATGACCCTCTTTTACCACGCTTTTATTGAATCAGTGGAGACCTTGTACACAAAACAGTTACAGCGCATCACTGGTTCAATTTTAAACTAAAGTTCCCATCCATTGCTTCACCCCCTCTGGGCGTAGGTTCACAATCCCATACGTGTATATCATGGCCTAGGGCAACCAGACAGTGATAGAGGACGGAGGCGTGAAATGTTTTAACAATAACGAGGGTTTATTTTATAAACTACAACGAAAATGAACGATAACAACACTAGACTAATGTATAAGCAGGTAGTAGTCAGTTCTCAGTAGTGAGGTGCGGGCGTGTGTTGGGTGTAGGAAATGTAGCGTATGCATGTTGCGTGTTACATCAAAGGAAATATACAGTAAATAAAGCAGCGGTAGCCGGCACAGCAAGCAGCAAGGCGCAAAGCGACAGAACAGCAGGACCGAGAACCAGAAGTAGGCCGCGATCTATAGGCAACCCCGCCCACTTCATCAGTCCTAATTGGGGAGACACATGCAGACCATTACAGACAAGGCCTGGCGGCCGTCACAGTGTAGAACAAAAAGACACAAAAACAGTTGTCCCAGCAACCATTACACAGAGGAATAAGTCATAGCTATGATATGTGTGTATGCTATGCTTTGCACAGGTGTTTATTTATTGTACCTTTTATGTATGTAAATATTGATTTATATTTTAACTTTTATGTATGTTTTTACAACCTAAACTTTTTTACTGATTAATTTTGTTTTTTCTTTTTACAATTAGTAAACTACTACCACATCAATATTTAAGTATAATCTGGACCTGTAAGGTCCGTGTATCATTCGTTCATTTGATATTCAATTAAGAATCCAAAATGAAAAAACGAAAAAAGCACTTGTTTTTTCATTATTTGTTTATGAATGTGATACAAACCAACAAATAATGCTTTGTTTTTCAAACTTTTGATTTCATGATCAGATCAAAAGTAGAACATTTAAAAAACGGCCTCAGGCCCAAAACTGATTTTGTTATTTATTTTTTCTGATTGCTCTGACCCAGAAATTATTTATTGACTTCCATTGCCAGCTGCTGCTTCTGTTTTGCAGTGTTAAATTGGACTAGGCCTACCAGTCCGATTATAACTTTTACACACACAATTTAACCTAAAGATCTATATTTAAATGACCACTCGGACAGAGCAACA